>NC_060966.1:3773319-3850819 GCF_910589235.1 Vespa crabro
AAAGAAAAGAAAGACAAAAGAAAAAAAAGAAAGAAAGAAAGAAAAAAATGGAATAAGAACAAAATATATATGTATGTGTGTGTGTGCGCGCGCGCGCGCGTGTGTGTGTGTATGTATGTGCGTGAATGTATGGTTTCATTCTTTGTAGTGCAACTTAAAATGCTTGCGATCGTAGTAACAACGGTACTCTAGATTTAAATTAAAAGATAACCATAGTAGTTTCTCCATCGGTTGTCTCTTTCTCTCTCTCTCTCTCTCTCTCTCTCTCTCTCTCTCTCTCTCTCTCTCTCTCTCTCTCTGTCTGTCTGTCTGTCTGTCTGTCTGTCTGTCTGTCTTTCTTTCTCTCCCGGTGAAAGTAACAACAACGTTCGAATAAAACCCAACGCTTCTTCTTTTTCACGACATGCGATGAGAACGCGATCATGTAATCGTGCTCGTCTACGCGCACGAGATGGTATCGTTTAAGAAAAAAAAAAAAAAAAAAAGGAAAAAAAAGAGAAGAAAACAAAAAATGTGAATCCAAACAATTAATTAACATTTCGACTGCCAAACGTATTAATATAACGATAAAGGAACGTTTTCATTAACATACTTTCTACGATACATTTAAATTTTATTAGAAAGTATTATAATTTATACATGTATCATATGATACCTTTAGAATGTAACGAAACGAAAGAAAATTTGAATTTTTTTTTCTTTTATTTCTACTTGTATTTCTCCTTTTTCTTTCTTTTTTTTTTTTCTTTTTCTTTCGTTTTTTTTTTTTTGTTTTGTTTTTTAAGTCAACTGATCCCTTAAAATACAACGTGATAATTAAATATTAGCACGAACTATAGCCTTGTTCGTATAAAATGATAGATATCATGTTACGTTACTTAACCCTTATCACTTTTACTGACAGCTATGAAGAAGAAATCTTGCCAACCGCAATTTTCTTTTTTTTTTGTTGTCGTTTTCTTTTTCTTTTTTTTTTTTTTTTTTTTTTCTTAATTTTTAACATCAAAACATTATCAAAACGTTTATAAATCACGTTTCGTTATTGACACGAGAAAGAATTTTATATAAAAGAAAAGAAATAAATTAAAAAAAAAAAAAAATAGAAAAAAGTAATTTAATATCTTTTTCCTTCTTCTTTTGTTTTGTTTTGCTTTTTTTTTTTTTTCTTAGAACGGTTGAAAAAAATTTACAAAATTTACTCATCGGAAAGTGTATCGTTAATCTTTCGATACTGTTATAAGTTTTAAATAATAATTTTCTTCAATGTCTCAAAATAATATCAACCAACACGGATATTCCATTCGACGTATTAATTATAGTTAATATAAAAAGATTATATTAATTAATAATAATAGAAAAAGTAACGAAGAAATTCTATCGATTGCAATCTTTTCGTTTTTGATATTAACATTAACAAAAACTCGTCGTTATTAATGAACAAGAATCTTAAAAAATCGAACGCTTCTTAATGCAAAAAAATTATCAAAATTTTTTTAATTTCTTTGATCATGGATTAACAAAATATCCTCGATATAATTATAATTATAATTATTCATGAATCGACAAAAGGTTTAGACAAAAATCAAACATTATCATTTCTAACATGCTATTCCTAACGATAATTAATCATAAACTTTGACGAAACAAAAAAAAAAAAGAAAAAAAAACAAAGTGAACAGGTTGAAAGAAATCTGCAGAAATTGTAAAATAGTATCAATTTTACAACGTAAATAAAAAAAAAAAAAAAAAAAAAAACCGTAGAAACGTTTCGCAATATTTAACTTTTTCCGATTAAACGTGTTAAAATCTCTTCAACCCTTCGTTTAACCTTATCACGCACAGGTGAGCATATATTTGAACTCGAAAAGTTGATCTTACACGTGGTAACAATAATAGTTTAATATTTTATTTCAAGTTTTTCCATTTGATTTTCCACAGTTTTTTTTTTCTTTCTTTCTTTCTTTCTTTTTTTTTCTATCTTAAATAGAAATTCTATGCAACTTGGGTTTTGTAATATTCCTATAAAAATCATCTGCCAACAATGTCAGTCAATGACGTTTGTCAAACTCGTAAATGTTGTAATGTAAAAGCTCACAAAACATGAAGAAAGAAAAAGAGAGAGAGAGAGAGAGAGAAAGAGAGAGAGAAAGAGAGAGAGAATTTGTGAGGGAGTATTCGAGAAAGCTCGAGTGGAGCTTCAACACGCGTGTAAGCTTTTAACTGCCGAGGGCGTTTCACGATATGCCTAATAAGAAGCTCCCTTTTACTTCGGCACCTTGAGGACGCGTTCTAATTAGGATCACGCGTGTTTGCCTCGTTCGCCTCTTCCGCGGCTACATAGAAAGATGAAACTAAGGAGAATGCGAGAGAGAGAGAGAGAGAGAGAGAGAGAGAGAGACGAGCAAAGTGGGAGAGAGATAGATAGACAGATAGATAGATAGAGAGAGAGAGAGAGAGAGAGAGAGAGAGAGAGAGAAGCGAAAGACTCATCGTAAAGGCGCCTAACACGGCCGTGCCGAACTTAGAATTTCTACGGTATAGTTCCGCATACATTAGGGACCTTGGCTGAAACTTGGGTAGGTTGGGTGGTAGTTTGCCTTCTGGCAAGGCAAAAGGAACGAGCTAGAGACGAGAGGCAAAGCGCAACGTGCTGAGAAAGGATAGGAGGTGGAGGAATAGTAGTAGGAGGAGGAGGAGGAGGAGGACGAAGAGAAGGAGAAGGAAGAAGAGGGTTAGAGGGAGGAAAGGTTGGTTCGAGGGTGTAAACCGCACAAAGTAATCTTACAGAATGTATATGCAAAGAGGCTTCCTACGGGCGAGAGCGGCTAGAGAGTAGGATGAGAGAGAGACAGAGAGAGAGAGAGAGAGAGAGAGAGAGAGAGAGAGAGAGAGAGAGAGATGTGTTGGAGTGAAAAGGAAATACGTAAGATCGAGTGAGAGAGTATGTGAGAATGTATGAGAGTGTGTATGAAAGAGAGAGAGAGAGAGAATCAGAATGCATACGGGGGTAAGAGGTAAGGGCGCAAGTTGCATGATCCCGCTCGTGACAACCTCGACAAGACACCCTCGAAGGCAAACTTGCCTCGTGAAGCTTACTTCTCAAGGACTCACTCCTCGAGAACATACGCTATGTTATATCTCACTATGGTTTTCTCTATTATAGTTCACAATAGTTTTCTTTATATTTTGAATATTATCGTTGAACGTTAGTTGTTGATTTTAATTTCTAGAGAAAAGAAAAAGAAGAGAAAGAAAAAAGTGGAAAAAAGAAAGAGAAAAAAAAAATATACAGTCGGATATTTCTGAAGGTAATAATATCGTAGGAAAAAAAAAGAAAAAAAAAAAAAAGAAAAAGAAAAAGAAAAATATTCAAATATTTCCATACGTAACAATATCTTTTCGATCTAATTCTATTTATGTATATTAATATACATAAATAGAATTTCGATGATATCGTCTAATTCATATTATACGAATTGATTTAAATTAAATTACGAAATAATATTTAATGTTAATTGAATACTGTTCACTTTTAATTGATTATATATGTTCGATTAATTTTAAATCATCGTAATCAATATTGATCGTTCTTAATGTAATTATTTGTCTTTTCTTATTCTTTTCTTATGTTTTCTTTTTCTTTTCGTTTCTTTTCTTTTCTTTTCTTTTATTCCCTGTCAATTAATTTCTTATTGAACTTCCTTCTTCTTTTTCTTTTCTTTAATCCACATTTTATACTTCATATATATTTGTTAATAATCTTTTGAAATTCATCATACGGTTTAATAAATAAGATTGAAAGGATTAAATAAAGTAAATAAAATTGTTTGCAAGTTATCAATGAATCCTACGTGATCATTGTTGATAAGAAAAATTTTTACAATACACAAATATTTTGTTTACATCAACAAAAAGTTATATATATATATAATATATATATTTATTAATTGAGCTCCCTGGAATACAATATATTTGTAATGTAAAATTTCAACTTGTGCCATATATAGATTTTTCCATTTAAAAAAAAAAAAAAAGAAAAAAAAAACGAAGGAAAAAAAATATATTATATTAATTTATATGAAGACTGACGAGAGTAAACATAAAAAATTAGCCGTGAATGAAAATACGTGGCATGGTCAACAATATTTAAAACCCTATATATACTCGTATGAATGAAATGAATGAAAACATATATATATATATATATACATATATATATATATATGTAAATCATCAATAACCTGGTCATAAAATGGTCATTGTTGATGACAAAAATTTTTACTATAAATTAAATAAAAAAATTATATATATATAATTCATTTATTATGAAAATAAAAATTATAAAAATTCTATATATATATATATATATATATATATATATATATATATATATATATTTATTAGGTTGGAAACTATGAAACGGGCGTTTTTGTTTAGTTTTTTATTTTCATTCAACGCCCGTTTCATAATTTCCGACCTAATATATATTATACATAATTTATTATATATATTATTTTATTATATATAATTTATTATATACAAAAAAAAAAATATATATATATATACACATCTTAATCGAGCTTCCTGAAATTCAACATATGTATTTGTAACGCACGAAGTTTCAATTTGTGTCATAGATTTTGGCGATCGAGAAAAAGAAAGAAAAAAAAGAAAAAAAAGAAAAAAAAAAGAAAAGAAAAAAAGAAAAAAAAGAAAGAAGGAAGAAGAAAAGATAAGAATATTAATCCACATGAAGACTAACGATTAAGTAAACGTTAAAAATTAATCGTGGATGAAAAGACGCGGCACGCGACACCAGAGAAGAGAATCGCATTATGGATGCAAAGAACGATATACCATAGCTGTGGTGCATGATAATCACCGTTAAAGGAAAGGTCCAAACGCGATGGTGGCCCTACCAACGAGCTCTCTCACTCTCTTTCTCTTTCTGTTGAAAGAGAAAGAGATAGAGAGAGAGAGAGAGAGAGAGAGAGAGAGAGAGAGAGAGAAAGATTACAGGATGTCCGGAGGCGAGAACCAAGAGGATTCACTCCACGCGCCCTGAAATCCCTTTCCGAACGCTTACGGGCAATAAAAATTAACAGGCTGACCGCCCGAATTCGTACGATGAAAGACGAACCGCCGCTACTTCGACGACGGTGGCGTGTGAATAATACATAATTATCTTTTATATATATATATATTTATATATATGTATGCATGTATGTATATGGGGGGCCTAAAATGTCGACTTTGAAAGTCGACGCCGAAAATAATTACCGATGACAAAGTTTATCGTTTTTCTTCGAATTCAAAAAATAAAACAGAAAAAGAAAAAAGATAAGAAAAAGATAGACAGACAGACAGACAGACAGATAGACAAAGAGAGAGAGAGAGAGAGAGAGAGAGAGAGGGTATGATAATTTTCTTTTTTCTTCTTTTCTTCTTTCTCTTTTTTTTTCTTTCTTTCTTTCTTCCTTGCCATCACTTCAAATCATTTCAAAGTTTGTCTGATAAATTTTTGAAGTAAAAAAGAAATTGATCTATTTTTTCCAAAAAGATTTTGTCTAATTTTTTCTATTTTTTCTTCTTTTTCTTTGTTTTTTTTTTTTTTTTTTTAACTATGTAGCCTCAAGTTATTACAATGTTACGTATTAACATAAAGACCAAATCTAAAGAATCTCGAAAAAGATTTTTATATTCATCTAAGAATTTTTGGACTGTAAATAAAGTATATTTGAAAATTTTATTTACAATTTGTTTGTATTATTCAAATAAATTCAATTAAACATTCGTAAACTGACAATTCGTAAACATTTAATTAAACTGTCTCTCTCTCTCTCTCTCTCTCTCTCTCTCTCTCTCTCTCTCTCTCTCTCTCTCTCTCTCTCTCTCTCTTTCTCTGTAATATAAATGTAAGTCTCATTTACATTTCTGTATTTTTTGAGTTTCATTTTATCCTTTTTTAATCACTATGAAATTAATTTTCTTATTTAATATCCAACACTTTTTATGTTCTATAAATATAAATCATATACACCGATATACTATAATTATACCCGTATAAGTAATATAATAAAAATAATGTATATATATACATATATAATTACTATAATTACTACCATTTGTATGCCGAAAAATACTTAATTAATTATTAATAACCCGTATAATAATAATCACTTAATATCTCTAAATCTTTATCATATTATTCAAATCAAAATTTAATACTTATAACAATAATATAAAATTTATATCGGAATATAAAATGACACAACGACGAATAATATTACCACCTATCATTATTTATATATCAATAATCATTCTAATAATCAATAAAACAATAACAAATTATATATACCTTCTCCTCTATTATTTTACCTTTCTAAACAAAATATACAATATGAAATCTCTAAGATTTCATAAATAATATTTGACAATTGGTTAATCGAACGTATTAAATATAATCGAAGAGGTGACGACGAATACGATTAATCTTTCGATTAAAAGAGGAGCAGTGTTAGGTGATCGAGATGGGGATTGGATGGTGGGGGGAAGAACTCGTAGCGGTAGACAGAGGGTAAGGATAGAGGGATGAGGATGTTGAGGGAAGGAGATCGTGCGGTAAAAAAAAAAAAAAAAAAAAGAAAAAAAGAAAAAAAGAAAAGAAAAGAAACTTATAATATTTTTTGTTATCTCTTTTGAAACATATACCCGGCATAAATTACCTTTCAACGCTTAACAGAGTGGAATCGTCGATTTTGTATCGAACGGTCTGTGCACAAGGATATACATCCTTTCAGCGAGGAAAGGATACGGTGTGTACAAGGCTGACTGCTCATCTTGCATACCGAGTAGACTACTAGGAATCCTTTCCTCGTATCCTTTGCACGCGCTCTCGTCCCCCCTTCTTTCATTCCTTCCCTCCTTCTTTCTTTCTTTCTTTCTTTCTTTCTTTCTTTCTTTCTTTCTCGCGCGTAATCTCTCTCTCTCTCTCTCTCTCTCTCTCTCTCTCTCTCTCTCTCTCTCTCTCTCTCTTTGACTCCGTCTATCTCTCTATCTCTCTCTCTCTTTTTCTCCCATGGTTTCTCTCGTCGTTCGTGCGTAGTTTATCGCAGCGAGCAATATTCATCGCATTTGAATATCCTGCGGGCGGTATCTCGCGTACCGATCAGGATGTTGCGCCGATGTTGCCATAAATCATAATTAGCTGTGGCTGAAAATTAAAAGTGGAGGAGGAGAAGGTAGCAAAGAGAGAGAGAGAGACAGAGAGAGAGAGAGAGAGATAGAGAGAGATATATAAGAGAAACGGAAACCCTTCCTCTTTCTCTCGGCGCGAGAGCACACAAAGCTTGCGAAAAAGAAGGATACAGCAACAACCGTGAAATAAGAAAAAATAAAAAAAAAAAAAAAAGGAAAAAAAAAAGGAAAAAAAAAAGAAGAAGAAGAAGAATAAGAAGAGGAGGTGGAGGAAGAAGAAAGGTTAAACAAAAAAAAAAAGAAGAAAAAAACGAAACGAGAGAGAGAGAGAGAGAGAGAGAGAGAGAGGAAGAGAAATATATATATATATATATATATATATATATATATATATTTATATATCATATATTTATATTTCATGCTTCTTGTCCTTTGGTTCGAACCTCCATCATAATTTTGATATGTTTATCGAGGCTAAACGATTAAAGGCGCCGACCAAGCGTAAAGTCCTCTCAATGGAGAACGGAAGGAAGCAACCCTTCTACGATTCCGAAGACCGATTACAATCTCTTGAGTTGTGTGCAAGAAGCCGATCTTCTCCGTCTTGGGTGGTTATACGTGACTCTTTTAAGAGAAAAAGAGATAGAGATAGAGTTAAAGAAAGAGAGAGAGAGAGAGAGAGAGAGAGAGAGAGAGAGAGATTGCTTTATATCTTCCCGTTCTATGGAGATCCATCTTGCTGTGCACCTGTTATTTATATCCCTTGAGAATTCCTTATTTATGTATGTGAGACTATGCTCTCTCTCTCTCTCTCTCTCTCTCTCTCTCTCTCTCTTTCTCTCTCTCTCTCTCTACCTATCTCTATCTCTCTCCTTCTCTTGAATAACCGCGTCATTCAACCGGAAACGTTTATGTAAGTATGTACATACACACGATGTAAGTATGTAGTTATATCGTATTCGTTCATTGGTGGTCTTTTAGTCTATAAATATATTTATATTGCATTGTATTATTATATTTTCTTGATGAAAACGAAATCTTTACGTGAATTCGAACGAATTTTGATTCTTCTTTCGTTCTTTTATTTTTCGTTCCTTTAGTTTCTCATTATTTATAACTCGATTTTCTTCTGTTTACCATTTTTCTTATTATTTTTTTTTTTTACAAATAAACATCGTTAATATTTAATCCATTCTTGATAATTAATCGTCGAGAATTTTCTCCTACGTATTAATAATTACTTTTATAATGGCGATTTATGGAGTATGTAGAATTTTTATGTTTTAAGAAAATTCATATATAAGAAATTTCAAATATATATATATATATATATATATATATATATATATTTCGGATAAATATTTTAATTCTTTTTAATTTTTGAATTATACATGAAAAATTATCATCAGAGAATGTTCTTACGTGTTATTAATATTGTAATCGTTTATAATGTTTCTTTGATGAATGTATATTTTTAAAAAATCCATACAAATTTGTGGAATTTGTTTTCCTTTTTTTTTTTTTAATTAATTAAACCCGCCATGGAACAATGTTTTTCTCCTAACTATTTACACCATATAAAAGTAATAGTATTATTTATTATACTATGTATCTCTTTTCATCGGAAAATTAATCGTAACCATCATCATCTTCGATTATCGATTATAATGAAATATTACTTTTCTTTATTATTGTTTAAATTAATTAAATCTATTTTGATATATAAGCTTGAGAAAGATGAATGAATATAATTTTTAAAATAGATAATTATTGTATCGATCGTCAACTCGATTACTATCTCATCGATCGATTATCGATTTTTTTAACGAAATTTTGTCATTGCAATTACCTTTTTAAAACGTTCCACGACTTTCTAATTATTCTTTCATACATATACATTGATAAAATAAATAATATTATTAATTGATAATAAAAAAAAAAAAAAAGAAAAACTTTCTAACGCCCTTTTTGTTTCTAATGAAAAATCAATAATCACAGTTATCGTCACTTCGATCATTATTATTACGATCGTACAAATCGATCAATATCGTTCGTTAGAAAATTTGTAAAGAAAAGAAAAAAGAAAAAAAAAAAGGAACTTATTACTTTTTTTTTATTTAATAAAGAAAAATTTTGTCTGTTTGTTTTTTTTTTTTTTTTCTTTCCCTAATCGAACCTCGAAATTCTTCCCAACGAATGTCCATAGACATTTTGATAAATTAAAAGTATGATGATCTATTACCTTTTCAGAACGTTTTTTAGTTGGTGTCGTTGTACCGTTAGGCCTGCCATGTAGATCAGTTTCATTGGCCATCCGATCGAAACGTTGCATCCGTTCACGGAAGCTCAATTCCTCACCGGAGCCAGGATTCGCAGTAGTGATCTCATCTTCCTGTATCGTCAACAATCACCATTGCTACGAGTCCTTTTTCAAAATTGAATATCTCTTTTCGAATAAACCACACGACTACATACCCCAACTACAAATACCAGCGACAGCAACGACAACAACAATAACAACAGCAGTAACAACAATAACAATAACAATAACAACAACAACAATAATAATAATAATAATAATGATAATAATAATAATAAGACAAATCAACCGAATGAAAAGAAAGAAAGAAAAAATAAAGAAGGACGAAATGTGGTTGGATCAAAGACAAAAAGAGAAAAAAACAAAACAAAAACAGAGAGAGTACATATACATTAGGAAGATCTACAAAGGATCTACAGAAACGAAATTGTATGTATATAGATCTAATACGATGTATATTATGTTATAATTAGGCGACGATACATACATGTTTATGAACGTGATATTCATAAATAAAGCTCACATTATCTCACGGTGTGATATATAATACAAGTGCGTTATTACGAGATATACACTAATGAGGATCATTGTAGGAAATTAGGTGTTTCTAATAAAGGCAATATAGCTATATGCGTGTCAAGCATACTCGTTTATCGAGTTACAGATTGGATCGAAAGTTCCTAAACACAGTTGAAAGTTTCTAAATAATTTTAAACAACGATTAAACTTTTCTTTCTGCAGGCTCGTTAATTAGATTTATAATTTTACAATTTAACGAATGGAAAAAAAAGGAAGAAGTATTGGCCTTAGAAGTCTTAGAGAAAAAGGATAAACGATTGCCGAAAATCGCCATAGGAACTTTTGATTCATCTAGGGATTTTTAACCCATCATTTATAAAAAAAAAAAAAAACAAAAAAATAATAATAATATATATATATATATATATTAATATATATATAGAAATATACATTCACGGTAATGCAAATTTACAAAGTTCTACGCATCTACAGCTTTTGAAATTAATTTGCCATGCCATTGTGTGAACACAAACGTGAAAAGAAAAAGAGAAAAAAAAAAAAGAAAAAACAAAGAAAAGAAATTGTTTGATACAAACTACACTATAAAGCGTACACCATTTATAAACTACAATAGCGAGTACGTATTTTTATTTGACTTAGTAAAAAATTAAATGTATCCACTTGAATATTATTTTCTTTCGTTAATATTTCTAAAACTTTTCTAAAGAATCTTTTTATCTGTATAATCTTTTGTTATTATTATTATTATTATTATTATTATTATTATTATTATTATTATTATTATTATATATATAATATTTATGTAAATAATATTATATACATAATAATAATAATAATAATAATAAAAATAATAACAACAAATATAATATAATATAATATAATATAAACCTATAAAACTTCTAAATTTGTTTTTCATACTTTTCATTTAAAGATTATAATAATAAATATGATAAATACATAATTATGTATATATATATATATATATATATATATATATATATATATACATAATAATAATATCAAGCTTGTAAAATAGCAAAAAGATATATAAAATAACTATTTGCTTACTATGAATAACATATGTTTTAGTTTTATTTTTTTGCGATAATCGTTAAAACATTTCACGAATTTCCAACTTATTCTGATGCACACACACACACACACATATATATACACATATATATGTATATATGTGTATACACACACACACAAACACATACACACCCACATAAATACACATATTGATAAGATAAATAAGTATAATTTTTCTACTATAAATAGTTTAGTTAAAATACATTATAAGAGTTAGAAATGTAAAATTGTCGTGCCAGAAAAGAAAGAAAGAAAACCAAAAAAAAAGAAAAGGAAAAGAAAAAGAAACAGAAAAGAAAAATTATAATTACAAATAAAAAGAAAAAAGAAAAAAAAATATGTACTCACTTTGACAACTCCATCGGTACCAGTCTTGTTCCTATCAACGTTCTCTTTATTATCCATCCTGATCTTGTCCTGACCCTTTCGACGTGGTGGTACCGGTGGCGATGATGCACTAGACGATCCAACCTCGTTGAAATTATTTTTCTTTGTCGTTTCAAGGTCACTATCAAAATTTCTACGCGGTTCGTTCTCACAATTTACTTCTTGATTATTATGATTATTAGAGGAGGGACTGAGGGGTGCAGCTGGAGGTGACCGATAAGGGGGAGGTTCTCGTAGGGGTGAATTAGGCGAACCTTCAGCCGAATTAACTTGTTCCGAACACGTAAGATCCAACGACGTTTGCCGATATTTTTTCTTCAATACCAAATATTTTTCTCCCTAAGAATCAAAATCATTAAATTGTGATTATGATGTGTATAATCGAAATTATAAAAAAAAAAAAAAAAAAAAAAAAAAAAAAAAAAGGAAGGAAAAAAACAAAAAAGATTTATCAGTTAATAAACTATTCTTATTATTATATGATATAAAATTTATTATGTATAAATATAGAAAATTGTATATAAATATTGTATATGAAATGAATTTATTACATATGTGTGTGTGTGTGTGTTTGTGTGTGTATCCATGTGTATATTCGAAACATTTAATTTCTTATTTATTTTTTATAGATTAGATATTTAAATTTTTTTCTTTTTTTTTTTTTTTTAATATTCCATAAGAAATTCAAGATTTTAGAAAAAAAAAAAAAGAAATAAATATGGAATTTCAAATTTTAATAAAAAAAACAAATCTTCGAAGAAAAATTTTAATTTACATTTGTTAATAAAATAAAAGGATTTAAATGTAAACTAAGATACAAAATTAGATATCTCGAAAGATTTTTGGAATAAAGGAAATTTTTTTAATTCCGAAATCTTTAATCACAAAAATTTAAATATAATATTTATTAATAGCAAGGAATTACAGATTTGTCAAATAAGAATTCTTTTAAAATTTTTTATTTGATAAATCTTAAATTTTGTATTTATTCTTTTATTCGACAAAATATAAATTAAATATAATAAAATATTTTATTCATTGGAAATAAATTTTGGAATTATGAAATTTAATATTAATCATAGAAAAAAAAAGAAAAAATAAAAAAAAAAAAATAAAAGTAGCAAGGAATTTTAAAGATTATCACAAATAAAATCAATTGAAATCAAATGAAATAAATTTAAACTTACGTAATAGGGAATTAAAAATAATTTTAAATCAGACATAAATACATACACACGCACACAGACACACACACATACACGCGCGCGCACACGATTAAAAATTCCACGTAGAAAATTGCAAAATTTTAATTTCTAATCTTTCATACTTTTTCATATTTCTAATGAACTTCAAAATCGCGATACATCTGTAAATTTCTGATTTGTCGTTTAAACGTATGAAAAAAAGAAATAAAAAAAATAAAAATAAATAAGTAAATAAATAAAATAAAATAAACAATAAAAGTAAGTAGAGAATTCTAAAGGGGGGAGAAAAAAAAAAGAAGAAAAAAGAAATGAAAAAAGAAAGAAAAGGAAAGGAAAAAGATATCTTACGGAAATTAATATCACGTAATATCCGGATACGTTTCTCTAACGTTTCTCTCGAAGTCACTCGACACAACGTTTCTCGTGCGAAATAATATATATATATATATATATACATATATATATATGTAAACCGGAATACATAACGAATAACAGTCCTAATGCACGACTAGCACGGATAAAACGGAAAATAGTTTGGTATTGTTGATAACGTTCACGGTCGCTCACGTATGCGTCATTTCCATAGTAACATTCGAATTAGACGATATCGCGCGCCAACGACGTTGTTAGAAGAGAACCGGCAACGTCGCACGAGGCGCAACAAGTCGCTCCTGTCAAGGCGGAAGGAAAAGTGCGATCGAGCGACCTTACCTCCTCGTTCTTTATGGTGGCCAGAGTGTTCACGTACTCCTTGAATCGATTTCGTGCTTCCACTGCAAAAGTAAAAGGTTCATCGTTTTATACGTTTCTCTCTCAAAGCCGAGAGAAAGAGAGAGAGAGAGAGAAAAGGGAGAAAGAAAAAAAAATGAGAGAGAGAGAGAGAGAGAGAGAGAGAAGGAAAAATAATAGAATGGAGAAACAGAGAGAGAGAGATAAAACAAAAAACCAAAGTCTTTTCTAGAACATTGTAAAAGTACCGACAAAAACAATACACACAATGACGACGAACATACCGACTAGAGGTACACACATAACAGATACGCGTACACGTTTGTATATATATATATATACACATACACACGATTTATACGTGTAAGAGTGTACGTCACATGGGACTTACTCACGCGAGGTCAGACACGGAAGAGAGAACGCACACAAATACACATGGACGCGTGAGAAGTTAGTTAGCTAATATCGTATGGTAAGTGATAACGTTTTTTTAAACTCACCTCTCGTTTCGGGATCGGTTAAAAATTTTTTGAAATACTTGACGACATCGTGATTACGCGCTGTACCACCGTTTTCCAATAGATATTTCCGAATCTCGTCGAGGGACAATTCGCTGGGCGTCGCCATCTTGCTCACTGCTAAGACTGATCTCGTTACTGCAGCGCCTCTATCGTCGATTTTTGTACCTCATTGCCGTCGGTAAAGCCAACCAAATTCTCTTTCAGAACAGTTTTATACGTGTGTATGTGTGTATGTGTGTATGTGTGTTAGTAAACACGTATGTTATACTTACTTAACTGTATCTTTCTATTTTACACGTAACACAAGCTACGTATACGACGTTTCTTCGTACAATACGGATCTTATGTTCGTTTAACGCGATATTTTTTTAGAAATGATTTTAATTTGAATGTATTGAATATTATAACATTTTTTTAAGACGATGAAGATGATATTTTAAAAATATTTATGTTATTTATTATATATGATATAACATAACAATTATATATACATATATATATATATATATTATATATTATTTATATTAAAAAATTTAATTATCATATATATTATAAAATTATTTTAATATTATAAAATATATTATAATATTGTAAAATATTACAAATATATTTATATATACGATATATATATATTTAAATTTTATATTTATATATATATATATATATATATATTGTATATATATTTTTAAATGTTACAACAATTTTGTCATATATATTATAAAATTATTTTAATATTATAAAATATATTATAATATTTTATATTTATATATATGTATATATAAGTTTTAAATGTTATAAATGTAAATTAATAAAATTTTTGGTATTTTTGAAACGTCATAATAATTATACTATTAATACGAAAGTTATTAAATGTATTAGAATTAATTCGTATTAATAATTTCAAATAATTTGCAAAATTACGAAGATGGAAAATATCGGATAAGAAATATTAATAGAATCAGAACGATTTGTTCTACAAGTTGATTTACAAAACAATCTCCCATGTAATGATCGATTTATCCGAGTATGTACTTCACTCTTTATTTTATATATAATTTTCTTTACACGTCGATCGTAAGAGACGTGCTCCTTTTAGGATCGTTTAAATTTATTATCATAATTTTACATGAAATATTTTCACGTTTTCATATTTTTACACATAAATGTTTTCTTATATTTATGCCTGATGAAATTTACAAGGAAATAAAACGATTTGATACTTTAATAGAAATAATTTTAGAAATTTTCTAAACGTTTCATCGTACATAATACTAATATAAATCTTATGTAATATCGTTTTGTGGAAATATTTAAAAATTTTATTTACGTTTCATCATATTTTATTTTATTTTTCTTACTTTCGTTATTTCTATTTCATACGAACAAATATATTGTTCGTGGGACTTACAACGATATTAACAAAGACTTTACAATAATTTCTATCGCAAATAATAATCGATCTTTAATACATTTACATGTGTTCAGTTTTGTTTTTTTATTTTTCTCATTCTTATTTTTTTATATTATTTATTTATTATTTATTATTTATTATTTATTATATTACTTTGTATTTATTTTAATTTATATTGAAATAAATATAATTATTTATAATATATATAGATATACAAAAACATATACATATATATTATTTGTATAATAATAATATATCTTTCTATCATTTATATACTTAACTTATATATACAAATTCAAATATTTTATTTAATCATTAAGTTATTTCAAATGCAACAATATAATATCTACAAATATATTTATAATTATACGAAAAATATTGAATATAAATAATTTATCTATATTATATATAAACTATACATAGATATACATATGTATATATATATATACATTATTATTATATAAATTATATATATTACTTCTTTATAAAAGCTACATTTACATATATTCAATAATATATATATATCAATATTATTTATAAACAATATACATATAGATCATAAACAATTATATTATAAAATATATATATAATATATATATATATATATATTTTTATCTAACAATAATATAAAAAAATAAAAGCACATATTATAATATAACGATAAATCATTTTATTGATATAAAAAAAAAAATAAAAGGATCAGTACATTTGCAATGAACGTCGATCGATGATCGACGGATGGAATAACTATAGAAATTATATGTTTAATTAATTTTTTGAAACGTTTTATCATATGAAAAAAATCTTCTCACAATATGTTTGTTACAAAAAAAAAAAAAAAAAAAAAAAAAAAAAAAAAAAACAGAAAAAAAGGCATTTCGCAATGATATACAAAATCCGTTCGACGACGATAACGACGACGACGATGACGATGACGATGACGACGACGACAACGATGAAGACGACGACAACGACGACGACGATGGCGATGGACGTATTCGCCGTTGGAGTTAATGCGAATAACCGCGTTTCGTCGGTATAAAGGATTAAACGCGACATTTTATACGATGCGACGCGCATTAAAAGCTAGCCTCGCAAACACGACTTTCCCAAATTCATTTAACGTTCACTTTTCACGACTACTTTACGATCGAGAATCAAAATACACGAGGCATAGAAATCTTTTGAGAACGAACGAATGAAAAACGAAACGTATCTTTAATCTTTAAGTACTATTTTTACTATTTTTTATGCGATATATATATATATATATATATATATATCGCAAAAGGGAAATTTTTGTCAAACAAATAATTAGATATTATCTCATAGATTTTCTATATTAGAGTGACAATAATTTTTATATTGTTTTTTATTTTTTCTTTTCTTTTTTTTTTTTTTTTTATTAAGATTATTTCTTCGCCGTAACACGTATAGAAAATTTTATTTCACAAAATAAGGATTCTCGTGAAATGATTAACGTTTCACAATTTATCCATATTTTTCTATATAAAAAGAAAATTACTTTATATATATATTATTCATTGTGAAATTATTATCAATCAAAATTTCTCGTATAAGAAAATAGAAATTCTCGTTACACGAATGATTTTTACATGATCTATCGCAATTTATCGTATGGTTTTTTTTCCCTAACAAACAAAAATTATTCTTCTACATTACGTCCTCTGAAATACGAAGAAAATTTTATTATCAATAAAAATACATCACGTAGTTCACAATTTGTCATAATTTTTCTATATGACAAATGACATGTAATTTTGTTCACACGATCCATTCCAAAACACAAAAAGAGAGAGATAGATAGATAGATAAACAGAGAGAGAGAGAGAGAGAGAGAGAGAGAGAGAGAGGAAAAAAAAAAAGAAAAAGTAAAAAAAGAAGGAATTTTCTTAAAGGATTTCTTCAAGTCGTTCGTACTTTTCCCCATTAAAAAAAAAAAAATTCTAATCGCTCCAAAACACGATCCTAATCACACAATGTGATCCCTAATCACATGATCACTAACTAATCGCGAACGATCTTTTAAACATTATTTTTATAATGTACATAAAATGCATTATTTCATATTCGCTGGAGTTAATAGAATTTACAATTGCAAATTTAAAAAAAAAAAAAAAAAAGAAAGAAAGAAAGGAAAAGGAGAAGAAAGAGAGAAAAAAAGAAAAGAAAAGAAAGGAAAACAAGTAATAAGAGCAAGGAAAAGAAAAAAGAAAAAAAAAAAAAACAACAATTCTTATTACACATACAATCTTATAACACACGTAATCTTTAATCTCGTACACGTATATAAAAAATATATATATGAAAATAAATTATCGTTAATATCGTTCTTTCATAAATATTAATATAATATTTTTCCTTTGGAAAAAAGAAAAAAATAAGAAAGACAGACAGACAGACAGACACACAAACAGACATAGACAGAGAAATAGAGTGAGAGAGAGTGAGAGAGAGAGAGAGAGAGAGAGAGAGAGAGAGAAAGAGAGACAGAGAGAGTGAGAAAGAGAGACAAAGAAAGAAAGAGAAAGAGAAAGGAATTCTTGTTATATATGGTCTAGAAAGACCACGTGGTATTCTCTTAAGGTAAGGCACAATCTTAGATTCTTATTACAATGGCTCGTTATTAAGTAAACGACCTTACTAATCACCGTAGATGTGTAGAAATACATGTAAAATAAGGCGTTAAGGTAGTAGAAGGAACTAACGTCGATGCGTGCAGCACGCACGCTTAAATCTACTTGTATGCGTGTCCGTCGACAGGAAGCAACGCGGTACCTTTGTAATTAAAGCCATTTTATCGTCGATATTCTAATGAAACGGCGAGTAATGATCGACTACGGACTGGCATCGGTGAGCCGATCATTGGAACTATTCCTGCACGAATACGACTTGCGCTTCTAATTTTCCTCTTTCTAACATCGTCAAGTAAGTAAGTAAGTAAGTAAGTAAGTAAGCAAGTAAGTAAGTAAGTAAGTAAGTAAGCGAAGTGAAGCGAGTATGTGAGTAAATGTATCTTCTTTTCTTTTTTTTTCGCTTTGGCGAATTTTATTAAATATCACGAAAAATTAATTAACTTGGTATTAATTAAGTCATGCTTTGCGAAGTTTCTTGTTCTTCTTCTTCTTCTTCTTCTTCTTCTTATTCTTCTGCGTTTTTTTTCTTTTTTTTTGTTTTTTTTTTTTTTTTTTCGTTATTTGTTACAAAGAAAAAAGAAAAGAAAGAAGGAAGAAAAATAATGAGAGAGAATTATTTAATGAATAGATATGAAATGTTTGATATTCCTTTCTTTTACTTTTTTGGAAATTCAATATATTGACGTTTTATTTATTTATCTATTTATTTTTTTCTTTCTTTATTTATTTATTTATTTTTTTTTTATTATTTTCTTTTCTTTTTTTTTAATTTAATAGAGAAAAAAAGAAAGAATTATTTGTTGACTCAGAAACTATTCGTACTTTGTTGAAATTCAATTACGTTATAATTGACACGAACACGTTTTATTATTTATAATGGAAATGGCAAAGAAAAAAAAAAAATTTAGTAAAATCGTGCAATGTCAAAGATGGTATTTGTTGTTTTGTTGAAACGCAATTTTACGTTGCAACTAACGCATCCTTTTTTATTTATAAAAAAAAAGAAAATAAAATTAATCAATAAATAAGAAAATATTTGTATATTTGTTGAAAATCGATTGCGTATGAAAAATTTAACATAGGTTTTAATATTTATCAAAAAAAAAAAAAAAAAAAAAAGAAAAAAAAGGAAAAATGTAATTATAGAAAGAAGAAAGATGTAGTGTCGCAGATGATGGTATTTGTATTTCGTTCAAACTCAATTTTACATGAATTTAAAAAAAAAGAATTATTATTAAGATTTTATTATTTACTTTTATTAAAAATTATTATTTCAGATTTTTTATTTTATATATATATATATATATATTTTTTTTTTTTCTTTTCTATTCTAACGGAGAGAATACATTCAATTGTTCCTTTAAATTTACGATCAAATCCAATACATCAACAAATATTTGTACTGTCTATTACCTAAAAAGAAAAAAAAAACGAAGAAATAAAGATTAAAAAAAAAAAAAAAGAAACAAAAAAGAAGAAAAACACCAAAGAAAACGAGAAATATTCGTTGAACTCTAAGAAAGAATAAAAAGTACAAAAAGAAGAAAAATAGAACTTAATGGGGAAAGACTAAGCGTTGCAAAAAAAAAAAAAAAAGAAAAAAAAAACAAAACAAAACAAAAAAAAAAGTAAAATGCCGAAGAACATCGAGTTGCCCTTAACGAAAATATTACGCGAAGTTAAAAGTTATTTGTCCTTTTTGCAAAGAATAAGGTTCAAAGGTCAGAATATAATAAACGTGTGAGATATGAAGACAGAGAGAGGGAAGAAGGAAAAAGAGAGGAAAAAAAAAGAAGAAACAAACAAACAGAACGAGAATAGGAAAAGGAAAAAAAGCAAAGAAAAAAAAGATTAAGAAAAAAAAAGAAAAAAGAAAAAACACCAAAGAAAACGAGAAATATATTCGTTGAACTCTATGAAAGAATAAAAAGTAAAATGAAAAAAAGAAGAAAAAAAAAGAAAAAGAAAACTTAATGGAGAAAGACTAATCGTTGCAAAAAAAGAAAGGAAAAAAAACGAAACAATATAAAAAAAAAAAAAAAAAAAGAAATAAAGTGCCGAAGAACATCGAGTTGCCCTTAACGAAAATATTACGCGAAGTTAGAGATTATTTGTCCTTTTTGCAAAGAATAAAGTTCAAAGGTCAGAATATAATAAACGTGTGAGATATGAAGAAAGAGAAAGGGAAGAAGGAAAAAGAGAGGAAAAAAAAAGAAGAAACAAACGAACGAACGAACGAACAAACAAACAGAACGAGAAAAGGAGGAGGAAAGAAAAGCAAAGAAAGAAAAAGAAGCGAGAAGAGCGAAAAGAACGAAAAAGAAAAAAAAAAAAAACAAAGAAAAAGAGAAAACAAAAATAAAGAAAAGGATGAGAGAGGAGAGAAGGAAGAGGAAAAAGGTGGATTTCGCGTTGGAATTTTCGCGACGACAGATCGTCGGAGCTGTAGATCACAGGCGTTATAGAGCTTCCCACTAACTTGGTGACTAAGAGAAGAGACGAAGGACCATGGTGCAGTGGCCTTTAACTCTCGAGAAGAATCTTTTACGTATGCACGAGAAGCATAAGCATAACGCTGAGAAACATGGGTAGATGATATCGTGGATGCACCTACCAGGGCCACGGAGCGTCGACGCGACCCTTTGTCCTCCTCCTCCTCCTCCACCTCCTCATCCTCTTTCTCCTTCTTCTCCTCCTTAACCTCCTCTTCTTCTTACTCTTTCTCTACCTTGTCCTCCACTTCCTCCTTTTGCCTCCTCTTTCGTTTCTTCTGGTCAAGCTCGTATCTTTTCGACCCAAAAGGGTGCCTTCCTCCTTTGACCTGACCTCCGTAAAAATGCACTTTCCTCGCGTGAATTCTTCATTTTAATCTTTCATATCATCTAATGATTATGACCTATGGGATTATTTCTTTTTTGGTTTTCTTTTTTTTTTTTTTTCTTTTTTACTTTTTCTTTCTGTTTTTTCTTTTCTTGCTTGTTTATTTTCTTTTTTCTTTTCTTTCTTTTTTTTTTTTTTTTTTCTTTTCTTCTTCACTTCCAACTTCTTCTTTTCGTTACGGCGTACTTATTTATCCATTATAAAAAAGATTTTTGTTATTTCAATAAATTTTATTATTATTATTATTATTATTATTATTATTATTATTATTATTATTATTATTATTGTTGTTATTGTTATTGTTATTATTAATTATTACTATTATTATTATCCATAATAAAGATGAATTTTTGTAATTTCAATGAATAAAACTTAATTCAATAATTATTAGAAATAGTATTGATAATTTTATTCTAATTTTATGATACTGTATAATATTTCTTAGCGTTTAGAAATTTGTATAAAATTGAACATTATTAATATATTTACTTTGCATTAAAATTGTTACGATATTATTGAAAATACGATCGATACCGATTGATTTGCGAATTATTCATTTCAAATAACTTCACAATGTTTCTTATCTATTATTAAAAATTAATTTTGTTAAATTTTGTTGATCTAATAATTAATCAAATATTCTATCGTTTATATATATATATATATTTCCTGTTACTGTATTTCTTATCGTTTAGAAATTTTTTTTCTATAATTATATCTCGATAATATTATTATACATTAATAAGATCTTATTTTCTAATAATGTAAAAGTATTATTATTATTATTATTATTATTATTATTATTATTATTATTATAATTTAACTTCTAATCTCGTCTATCGATAACTATCTATCGATTTACTAATAATTCTTCACATTAACTAATATCATAATTATAACTTATGTTTGGTTAATTCATAGAATTATTAGGATAGAATCGATTAGATATCAATCATTTGAAATATTTTAGAAAATTAATAATAATAGAAATTTATATAACGATTTAATATATAATAATAAATAAATTTAGGATAACTTATAGTAATGTCGTATAAATTAAGAAAAAGAATAAAAAAAGAAAAAAAATTATAAATCGTACCATGATACTACGTGATTAATAATCATCAAATATTACAATATTATCAAACATATAATTTAATCGATCGTTAGTAATAAATATTACTCGTTGAACAAATATAAAAGTTCGTATAAATTTCTTCAAATCACTTAAACGTGTCAAATGAAAAACTTATCGATTTTCAATTAATCATAGATAAGTAGATCGTTGTTCATTTTCATATCATAATAATTCTCAATAAATATACGTTTTATTTGCATTTGAAATGTTGTCTTTGTATTTATGTGAAAACAAAAGGAAAAAGTTAGTAACTACGACGTGGGGGGAAAAAAAAAAAACGAAACCTTTTCTCTCAGATAAAGTTGACGATAATAAATTCGATTATGGGGAACAATTGACACACGACTTAGAGAACGATCGTTCTGTATAAAGAAAGAGAGAGAGAGAGAGGAGACCCTCTGCCAAGAAGCATTGACGTTGTTGATTCTAGAAGTAAAGATTCTGTCGGTAGATATATATATATATATATATATATATATTCATCCATAATTGGAGCGATTGTACGCACGACGATCGACGATCGTGATATAAAATACGCCGTATAAAGACGGCACTTTGGTGGGCTTCTTTGGCCGCTTTTTAGTCGGTGTACCTCTGGTGGTCTCGTTAGAACGACACTGGGAGGTCCGGAAGAGAAAGAGAGAAAGAGAAAGAAAGAAAGAGAGAGAGAGAGAGAGAGAGAGAAACGGCAATAACGCGAAGGTTTTACTTCTTACTGATCGTACCTGAAAAACTCGTGTGCTTCTTGGAAAACGATTCCACTGTACATACATACGTACACATAAACACATATCTGTATATATATATATATATATATATATATATATATATATATAGAGAGAGAGAGAGAGAGAGAGAGAGAGAATTCATTCTTTTGCTATTAGATTCACTTAGATTGTTAATGGATAGATAGGATTTTGTCGTACGACGATAACACATTTGATCTAATGGTAAAACTCAAAAGAAAATTACTTACATAAGTCACTTAAGTAAAATAAATTAATTATATTTAAGATAAATGATCTTCAGTTTACATATATCAATCTTATTAAACTCAGTCATAAGTATTTCTAGATAATGAATAAAGTGAAAGAATATTTGCTTAAAGGGAGTACCATCTTTGTGGTTAACTAAAAAACAGAAAGAGAGAGACAGACAAAGAGAGAGAGAGAGAGAGAGAGAGAGAGAGAGAGAGAGAGAGAGAGAGAGAGAGAGGGTCGTACGAGGAAAAGGGTCCGAGTAGAGACGTTCAACGTTTCGCGTCTGCAAGTTAAGTTATGGTCCCTAATGAGTCGAGGGGGTTGAGGGGCAGGACTAAAAGCGCGAGTAGAGCTCGCTCCGATCCTCGCTCCGTTGAAAGAAGCGAGCTAAGAAGAAGAAGAAGAAGAAGAAGAAGAAGAAGAAGAAGGGCCCTATCGGTTCTTTCAATCTATCCAGGACTACCGTTTACTACCACGGCGCCCTTTAAAGTCACAGGTGCTTCCAGTGCCCGTATATGCTCGTTTCTACGTACACTTCAAAGTGAACCAACGGGAAAATGTATATATAAAAGAGAGAGAGAGAGAGAGAGAGAGAAAAATATATATATATAAACAGAATAAAAGAGAGTGTGGAAGGAGGTGAGATGGATGGAGGGTGGGAAGGAGGAAAGGGGTAAAGTACTTATTCTCAAAGAGTGTTTGTCTTTCTCACAACTTCAAAGTCATACGAAGATAATTCCTAGACTTAAAGACTTGAACATATTACTCGATCGATGAGACGAACGAAAGAGAATGAAAGAATAAGATAGGAAGGAAGAAAGGAAGGAAGGAAGAAAGGAAGGAAGGAAGGAAGGAAGAGAAGGGAAAGGAAGGACATGAAAGGATGTACAGGCATTACATATTATCATGCTCGACGTTTGTATGTATATATATATATATGTAGGTAGGTAGGTAGAAGGACTTTAGGTGTACGCGTGCTCTCATGTCCAGGACCCGTGGACGAGTCACAAAGCGGCTCGTCGTTAGTGCACACAAAGTCGAGGACTTGATCAACACTTCATGTCAGAGCGCGTTTATCTATAAACGGTCCGGTAGGTATACTTCGAGATCAATAATGAGAGACAGAGACAGAGAGAGAGAGAGAGAGAGAGAGAGAGGAAGAGGGAGATATGGCCAACAAACGTTCGTCCTTGTAACATCGAACTAAAAAAAGAAAAAAGAAAAAAAAAAGAAAAGAAAAGAAGAAGAAAGAGGAAAAAATCTCATAATATTTTCAAAAGCCGTATATACATCTCGCGACTAAACTTTCCAATGTATTGAATGGATACGTAAATACATACATATATATATATATATATATATATATACATACGCATACACACATACACATATATATATATATATACATTTGTATGTTTGTACGTACGTCTAATACGATAGGATATGCTCGTAGAAATTAGATGATTCTCAAGATGTGAAATCGTTTTGGATCACGGTAATTTGGACGTAGGATAGAAGTTTGTTACGTGACTCGATCAATCGTCGTTTACCGTCGGCACGGATCCGTCCGTCCCGGTGCTATTTCAGAGTCTGCCAGAGTGCGATAATAGCGAATGCCGTCGCCGAGCGGCGGCGGGCCGAGTATCAACGGCACTTTGAGCCAGATATACGAGTCGTACCAGAGTGACGAGTCGATCCAATGCAATCGTCGTCATTCGATAGAAATAAAACATTAAAGCAGTATGCTGATCGGAACGAACGTAAAACAAAACGAAACGAAACGTACAAAAAATAAAGAAGATAAATAAAAAAAAAGGAGAGAGAGAGAGAGAGAGAGAGAGAGGGAGGGAGAAGAAAAAAACCAAAAAAAAAGTAATAATAAATGAATAAATAAATAAATAAATAAATAAATAAATAAATAAATAAATAAATAAATAAATAAATAAATAAATAAATAAATAAATAAATTGAAAGGAGAGACATGTAGTTAGGTACACATCAGGGATTTTTGTTGCCGATGAGGAAGAAAGAAAAAAAAGAGAAAAAAGAGAAGGAATGAGGGAGGAGGAGGAGGAGGAGGAGGAGGAGGAGGAGGAGGGGGAGGAAGAGGAGGAGTAAGTACATACATGTAAAATGTTGAAAATTGTCGCGTGCGAACCCGAGAAATGAAAGTATTGCTATCAACGTATCGTGTTGCTGTCAGTAACGACGCATTAGCGCATTCATATCGCATTCCGAGGCTACCCTTCGATCCGTGCTCTTAACACGCGCCAGCCAGTATTCATCTATATATGTATGTATGGATATGTATTTATGTATGTATGTGTTTATGTATATGGGATACATACGTATGCTATGGGTAGACACACGTGTCGCATCGATACGGACGACGGAAACGTATGCGATCGAAAATGTCCGCTCTCGAGAATCGCGATAAACATTTCTATTTACTTTCTATCTTGAATATTAGGTTCTTTAAATGTTCCTTTATCGTTCTTTTGCATACCGTATATAAATGCATACGTATACGTGAGGAATTTCAAAATGATTTCTTTATCGTTTCGAATTAACGTAATCAATTCGTAAGGGGAAATTTTTTTTAAATTATAAAAATGTGTGACTATATGCGAGCACGCATGTGTGTGTGTGTGTGTGTGTGTGTGTGTGTATGTGTGTATGGGTAAGAGAGCTTGTAAATATACTATCTTTTTATTAAATATTCATAATTATTAATAATCTATAAACGACATGACAATGATACGCAATTTATATACAATACTTCTATATATATCCATACGTATGTATCTATAGTATGTTTGGTAAATTTTATATTGATTCATTAGTTTATTCATTAATTTATATCATTAACGTACTATTTATCTACTTTCAAAATCTTATCATAGTACGTTTGATAAATATTAACAAAAAGTTTGTATACATAAGAAAGATTAAACGCTCTATATATATATATATATACTTTGTCAAGATCAAACCGAATACATAGTAGATTTATTAAATATAAACAGATATATAATTAAAAATCTGTACATAATTACACTCACATAGAAAATGTGGACCATGTGAGTATGTGTATTTGTTTCTAAAATACAATTAAAAAATCTTTACAGGGATAGTTCGAAAAAAAAATTTTCGTAAGATAGAGAAAAGAAGAAAAGAAAGATTGAGATTTCGAGTATCCGCAATTTGCCAAATGAAATGAAAAGAAAAGAAAGATAAAGAGAGATGGGTAGAAAATTTTTCGTAAGAAAAAAGAAAGAAAGAAAGAAAGAAAGAGAGAGAGAGAGAGAGAGAGAGAAACACTTTACAAAGTTCCAGTACAAACAGACAGGTTAAAAGTTCGAGAAGAAATGATGTGTCTCGCGAAAGGAGGAATGGAATAAAATAGAAAGAGACAGTTAGAGAAAGAGATAGAGAATTTTCCAAAATATAGCAAAAAAAAAAAGAGAGAGAAATAGAAAGAGAGACAGAGAGAGAGAGAGAGAGAGAGAGAGAGAGAGAGACAGATTGAGATTTCGGGTACGCACAATATGCCGCAGAAAAATAAAATAAAGATAGAAAAAGATGACTAGAGAATTTTTCGTATAATAAAATGAGAGAGAGAGAGAGAGAGAGAGAGACAGGTTGTAGAGTTCGGGCAGAAACGAAGAGACAGGTTGCAGAATTCGGGCACAAACAAAGAGACAGATTGAGAGTTCGGACAGACACGATGTGTGCCATGTAAAAAGAAAAGAAAAGAGAATGATAGAATGAGACGGTTAGAAAATTTTTCGTTAGATAAAAAAGGATAGACAGATAGACAGAGACATAGAGAGACAGAGAGAGAGAGAGAGAGAGAGAGAGAGAGAGAGAGAGAGACAAGTTGAGATTTCGAGCACGCGTGAAAATAAGAATAGATAGAAAAGAAAAGAGAAGAAAGGGAAAGAAAAGAGAGTGATAGAAAGAGACGGTTCAACAATTTTTCGTAAGATAAAAAAAGAAAGAGAGAGAGAGAGAGAGAGAGAAAGAGAGAGAAAGAGAGATAGGTTGCAGAGTTCGGGTACATGCGAAAAAAAGAGGAAAAAGTCGTTCTCGGGTCATCGGGTTGGCTCGTCGTTCGTCGAAAGGGCGTTGCGTCGCATCCACCTTTTCTCGTTTCCTCCGTACACGACGTCAGAGCGTCGATAGAGACCGATTACCTCTATGTGTGGGAGACTTTCTGAAAGAAAGAGAAAGAAAAAGAGAGAGAGAGAGAGAGAGAGAGAGAGAGAGAAAGGAGGGATATACGAGGGCCGCCCACGTTGCTGAGACTTTTCATCAGGTTTATTCACTTCTATCGATATCTCTCTCTCTCTCTCTCTCTCTCTTTCTTTCTCTATCTTTCTCTCTCTCTCTCTCTCTCTCTTTCTTTCTCTTTCTTTCTCTCTCTCTCTCTCTCTCTCTCTCTTTCTTTCTCTATCTTTCTCTCTCTCTCTCTCTTCTTCTTCTTTCGTCGATCTCTTAAATTATCTTTACTTTAGATATCATCTAGAACTCTCATTCTTATCTTATTAATTTTAATTGATATATATTTATATCAATTTCGTTATCTTTCTAAGGTATTCTCTAAGTTCGATTTTTATATGACGACATTATTACTTGATGATTTGATTTATATCAGGGAATAATTGTCAATTCGTAGAAATTTATAGGATATTATGAAAATAATAGAAAGATATTATTATTTGAAATTAGAATTTCAAATATCGGCGAGAAAAATTCTCGATGAACTTTTTATAAAAGTTGTTATTTCATTTGATATATGAAATTATCGTCGATATTTTGATTTTATTAGTTTAACTTTCATGAAATATACATATATAGTCTATTTGCATTTTATTAATTATTGAACGTTTTATTAATTATTAATTATTAATAATTTTATTAATTATTGAACATTCGAATTGTTAGATGAACAGATAAGATGAAATATAGTAATCGAAGATTAATCTTCTAATTAGATCGTTATAACAAGTGATGATTTTATATCGACAATAGCAAAGTTGAAATATTTGAAAATTAATAGATCAATGGATTGATTAATAGAAATATATTTTTCGAAAAATAATATATTATTAAAAATAAATTCTTCGTTTTGACAAAATGTTCGAAATTCGTTAATTATTGACGAAAAATATATTATTATTCGTTAACTTTTAATTCGTTAAAAGTCAAAAATTTATCTGAAATTTATAGAACAAATGGCGTTTCATTGAATTCCAATTTAATTCGTACAAAAACATATAGGATTTTTTGCATAAACATTGAACCAATGTGAAATTTAGAAAGTTTGGAATTTTTACGAGAACACGTAAGATTATAAAAAGAAAAAGAAAAGACGAAAAAGAAGGACAAAATAATCAAAGATAATCTAAAAGGATCGTAAGATAACAAAGAAATAAGATTGATCATCTGTGGCGATGCGAATTCTTTAATTTTAACAAATTATGCAAATAATATAATATTCAAAATCAATGTTAAATATAAAAAAAAAAGAAAAACAAAATTCATTTTTAATTATTACAAATCGAAATTTTATTCGATCTTTATAAGAAATACCTGTGTGTGTTGTTTGTGTGTGTGTGTGTGTGTGTGTGTATGTGTGATGTATATTTCAATAAAACTTAAATTAATACGAAATATTATTAATATCTAAATTTTGAATCAACGTAATTTAGAAAGTATCAAATTCTTCAATTATTATAACATTTTATTGGCATATATTGGAAAAGAAAAAGATAATCATGATGGATCATTATAACGTGAGAAAAAGGATCGAAATAAATTTATACATGCGATCATAATTAATAGATCAATATCATAATCACAAATTGTTGGATATCTTGAAAGCGATAATAAACAATTTTCGAATGAAACAAAATAAAATAAAATAAATATAAATACGTGTTAGAAAATTAAAATGACAAATTTCCTTATCATCGTTATCATTTCGTATCAAAGTAGCGTGTTATATGTTTTTTTCTGTTTTTCTTTTTTTTTTTTTCTTCTTTTTTCAAACTTTTATACAAGAAATATTTCACGATGATTATTTCTTATGTGAAACTCATAATGTATTTTAATCTGAACATAGTATCAACGCGACTTAGAAAATATTAAGACCGTGTAATTATTAGAAAGCGCATGTAAAAATGGAGAGGAAAAAAAAAATAAAAGGAAAAGGATCATTGATTTTTTTTTTCCTCGTAAAATTTCGAATTCCAAGAAATATTTTCGAATGTAACGATCTTAAAGTTCGTAACGAGTGTATGACCTTCGATATAAACGGGAAAAAGAATAGAATTAAGAAAGTTTTATTCGATCCTTATAATAGATTCTATCATTTTGAATATAATAGATTTATCTAATAATTTAAAATCGATCAATTTCTTTGAAAACATTGAATCCGAAAGAATATTATCAAATAAAGTGATATTAAACTTTGTAAAAGAGTGTGATACGTTTGTTATAAAAAAAAAAAAAAAAAAAAAAAAAAAAACTGAAATGAAAAGGAAACAAACTTTTATTCGATCCTTATCACAAAACGTTATCATTCCATTTGAAATATTCATTCGATTTTTTTTATTATAATATTTTTCCCTAAGATCACATTACGTCTCATAATATATATTGAATATCAACGTTAAGATATAATTTTAGAGAATATTAAGGAAACAATTTTTTTTCGATTAATTTTAATAAATCTACACACACACACACACACACACACACATATACATAATAAACACACGTAAAAGAAGAAAAGAGAGAAATAAAAAAAGAAATGAAGAAGAAGAAGAAGAAGAAAGAATAATCTAAAAAGACGATGACCTTAACGATGTAAAAGAAAAAAAAAAGAGAGAAAGAAAAAGAGAGAAAGAAAAAGAGAGAGAGAGAGAGAGAGAGAGAGAGAGAGAGAGAGAGGAAAAAAGAAAAGCAAACAACAATAACAACAGCAACAAAGAGAAAAAAAAAAGAGAAGATAAGAAAAGAAAAGAAAAATGGAAAGACCGACCAACAACAACAAAAACAACAACAACAACAACGATGACGACAACGACAACGACAACGACAACGACAACAACAGCAACAACAATAAAGAAAAAAATAGAAGCAAAACGAAAGGAAAAGATCGAACAACAACAACAACAACAACAACAACAACAACAATAACAACAACAACAGCAATAACAATAAAGAAAAAAATAGAAGCAAAACGAAAAAGAAGAAAAAAGGAAAAGAGGAAAGAAACGAAAGAAAAGAAGGAGGAAAGAAAAGGAAAGAAAAGGAAGAAAAACCAGAAAAGATCGAACTTGGATTAGGTATCTCTATCGGCACGGATTCCGCAATACGACGGTAGTCCGATAGGCTTGGCGTGTGTACAGGTTAGCGAGAGAGGGCCCCCATACAGGTATTATACGCAAGCTCTTTGTCGAGTGCGGAGGGTGGGGGAGGGAAGGGGTTATATTGGCGCCACCTCCTGCACGGTTAAGCGAGCGACTAGGGCAGACTTACGCCTTACGCCTCTCACTCTCACTCTCTCTCTCTCTCTCTCTCTCTCTCTCTCTCGATCTCTCTTCCCCACCCTTTCCTCTATCACACTCGCACATACGATCCCTCCCTTCCTCCCACCCTTCCTCTTCTCTTTCTCACTCACTCTCTCAATCTCTCTCTCTCTCTCTCTCTGTCTCTCTCGTTTCCCCTTCCCCTCCGTCGCACCTCGACCCTCTCACGATCCCTCTCCTCTTCTCTCTCTCTCTCTCCCTCTTTCTCCCCCTCTCTCTCTCTCTCTCTCTCTCTCTCTCTCTCTGATGCTGCAACTCCGGCTCGGCTTACCCAACCTAACCCGCGGGCCAACTTCATTCCACGCCGACTGACCACCACCGACGGCCGTCGTCGCCGTCCTCGACGCCGTCGTCGTCGTCGTCGTCGTCGTCGTCGTGGTCGTCGTCGTCGTCGTCGCCGCAACCGCCGCTGCTAACGCCGCCGCCGCCACCGCCGTCGCCACCGCCGCCGCCGCCTCCGCCGCCGCCGCCGCCGCCGTCGTCGTCGTCGTCGTCGTCGTTGCCACCGCCGCTGTCGTCGTTGTCGTTGACGTTGTCGTCGTTGTCGTTGTTGTAGTCGTTGTCGTAATCGTCGTAGTCTTCGTTCTTTTCGTAATTGACACGTTTAAACTATTTCCTTTAAACTATTACCATCGGTACCAATAGTATCCTTGTTATTACTTCCTGACCAATTCGCGAATTATCCTTAAACTCGTTAATATAATATATAATCGTATCGATAATAATAAAACTACGAAGAAGAAGAAGAAGAAGAAGAAAAAGAAGAAGAGGAAGAAGAAAAGGAAGAAAAGGTAGAAGAAAAAGAGGAAGAAGAAAAAGTAAAAGAAGAAGTACAAGAAGAAGAATATAAATTTATCCCGGACGCGTGAGAAATTGTCCTTTTTAATTAGTTTCCATTTTTCTCTCCATTTTAATCCTTGTGTTCTTTTTCCATTCGTTCGTTCGTTCATTCATTTGTTTATTTTTCTTTATTGTTCTTTTTTTTTGCTCTCTTGTTCTATCCTCCTTTCACGGTGAATCTCGTGAGTTACATCGGTCAGATTACATCGTTTCGCGGACGACGATTACGGATACGATACGATACGATACGGTACGGTACGGTACGGTACGATACGATCTTTCGGATATAATCGCGTGCGCGCGAGCCGCGAGTGTGATCATCGTCATTCCCGAAGAAGTTTCTTCATTTTCGTTTCTTTTCCTTTTTTTTTTCTTTTTCTTCTTTTTTTTGGGGATTTTTTTCAGGGGACGGGGTTTCGTTTATTTCGTTTTTTTTTCTTCTTTTTTTTTTGTTTTGTTTTTTAGTGACTGTGTGAAGATTGAAAAGAGTGGGTGGGTAGGTGGGTGGGGGATAAGGAAGGTAGGATCTGCTACGGGAGGTGTCACGGATTAAAAAAAAAAAAAAAAATAATAATAATAATAAAAGGACGTGTTTCTTTGTCGTTTCCAATATATCGTTTTCTCTGTGAAGAAAAGAGAGAGAGAGAGAGAGAGAGAGAGAGAGAGAGAGAGAGAGAAAGATAGATAGACAGATAGACAGAAAGAAAGAGAAAGAGAGAGAGATAGAGAGAGAGAGATAAGAAGAGGAACGCATCATGGACATATCAGAAGATTGTTGGGAGCACGTGGGTCTCCTTCAGGAAGTCTCCCCCTCGGAACCAGCTCCACCACCACCTCAACCAGACTTCCTCATTCAGCAACAGGAGGTGAGTCCATCTTTCATATCTTATCTTATCTTTTCTTGTTGTTGTTGTTGTTGTTTTTTTTTTTTTTTACTTCTCCCCAATCCCTTCCCTTGATTATGATTATTTCCAAGATCCCATTTGATAATTCGATTTGTCATAATTGACGATTTTAATAGATCGTTTCAATTTCAAACTGATCGCTGTATCTGTTCAAAAAAAAAAAAAAAATAAATAAATAAATAAATAAATAAATTGTTTCAAAATTTATTAAATTTTGAATATTACTCTTCGTCAATTTATCCTATTGAAATATTTTTGTTTTATATTTTCTACGTTATCATTGACTATGCTCCTCGTCGATCATTCTCGTCGTTATATTTAAAATCGTGTTGTACAATCGAAAATAAAAAAAAAAAGGTATATAAATAATTTGGAAAAGATCTGTCTGATCTCTGATCAAATCGATTATCATAATAAAATGATGAATTAGATATTATTCCGTTCGAATTAAATGTGATTTAAACGTTCATCAGATGAATTAAAACGCTTCTTATACATACGCACACACGCACACATATGTATATATACATATATAATTTAATTATGACGCGTCTTTCGTATTTGGAGATTTTTTTTTCTTTCTTTCTTTCTTTCTTTCTTTTTTTCTCTCTTCTTTTTCTTCTTTATCTATCGTTAGAAAAAATCGATTACGTCATAAGAAATATAAGTAATGATAACTCTACGATCGTTTTCATTTTATTTCATTTCGATCTAATACAAACATTTTCACGATACGAAAGACGGGAACATTTTCACGGTGAAATCTTCTGTTGTTATTGCTCTTACGTTGTTTACATGAACGTCAGCTACTTAGAATTCATGCAAATTACATACACACACATATATATATATATATATACATATACACACATACATAGATATTCTTACGTTCATCAATATTTCCACCTACGAGTGGATATATAATTATCCTTCAAAGAAATTTGCCGACGATTTTTCTTTAGCCGTTATACAGTATATATGTATATATATATATATATATATATATATATATATATATATATATATGTATGTATATACATATATGTATCTATGTAGGTACTCGAGAAAACACTTAAACCGTTCCAACGCGGAAGATAATACTCGTATCGTTTCGAGGACTAATATCTAATTAGCATAATACACTTTAGAATATCTTAGATGCATTCGCGAACATATTGGAATTTTCCCGCGCGTGGCCTAACTTACGCATACACGTACGTAACTAGTTAAAAATTATTTGCACATTTTTCATTTGCGTTAAAGAATATCACGATATAGTATTTAATTTACGTGTCTTAGCCAATCGAAAAATTTTTTTTTCATTTATCTTAATTATTCAACGAATCAAAAGATTTACGAATAAATCGATAGTAAATTTATTCGTCAGATAGATCAGATTTTTCTTCTTCTTCTTCTTCTATTATCCTGTTTCACTTTTCTTTTCTTTCGTTTTCCTTTTTTGTTTTTTTTTTTTTTTCTTAAATACTGTAAATGTTTCACACGTTCTCGTAACACGACGCACAAGAGATAAATATACATACGTGTATAAATAATGTTCAAAGAGATTACAAACGATTATGACCTTTCGATTATGCTCGAATGACTTTCATTAAATTCATACGATATCATAATCACTCTTTAGGATAAATATATTCGTTCTTATACTCGATATAGTTATACGATAACAATATACACACATACACATATATATATATATGTGTGTATTCCAAAAGAAAAAAGAATTTTATTTTTCGATCATTATAGAAAATAGATGCGATATAATTATCTGTCTATAGTTATAATAATAAATCCGTATATCTTTCTCTAATTCCTTAAAATTTTGATTGGTCCGTAATAACAAAGAGCAGCTGGCCATATCGATTCGGTTCTATATTTCTCTCTGTTTGTTCAAGCAAACGAATCGATAATGATCATACCATAAAACACTATCATTAAACGTTGATCGACAGAGGGTGTAAGATTTAGATGTGCTTTATACGTATACAATGTTCTATTCGAAATAAGAAAGAGATGAATGGATAAATGTATTATGAACAGAAAGAAAGAAAGAAGGACAAACAAACAAACAAACAGAATGGAAACGAAGAGAGAGAGAGAGAGAGAGAGAGAGAGAGAGAGACGGATTATTACAATGTGTATGTAAGAAAAAAAAGAAAGAGAGAGAGAAAGAGGGAGAATAGAAAAAAGAATTGTCGAAGGATCAAGAACTGGTTTCATTTCAATCTTGTAAGTCCCGTATAACGAGTTACAGATGACGATAGAGAAAGAGAGATAGAGATAGAGATAGAGATAGAGATAGAATGAGATAGAGGGAGAAAGAGAGAGGATATATCGAAGGTATCCAAAAGGTAGGGCGTTAGTTATGGTGCCCTGTAATCACATAAGAAATTATAGGTATTTAGTCGGTGCGCATGAATGAGTGGGATAAAGAAAGTTTAAGGAAGAAGATATCGATGGCATCGGGCGCGTGCAGCCTTCGCGAAATACCCTAACTCCTTCTCAAGGCCCCTTATCCCATCCCACCCAATCTCATCCCACTTTATCGTACCCTACCCCATCCATCCAACCCCATCCACCCATTTTTTTTTCTTTCCTTTTGTTTCTTCTCTTTTTTGTTCTTTTTTTTTTCTTTTTTTTTTTTTTTTTTTTATCGAACCCTACACACACCGATCATGATTCGTAGGGCCGCTTCTAGGTATAACCTACCTGCTTTTGCTTGCACCTGCTTGCTTCGCGCTCAGATTCGTTCTCGATATTTTAACCTTCTCGCAAATTTCTCTCTCTCTCTCTCTCTCTCTCTCTCTCTCTCTCTCTCTCGATCTCGATCTCGTTCGCGTTCTCATTCTCGTTCTTTTTATATCTATCTGCTTTCCAAGACACCCCAATATCGACGTTAATTCCTTCGTACGTAAGATAATGGTGCCGCAATAATGTGTTGCGGCAACGCGATCAGCTGCTTGCTTATGGACACCAATCATTCTTCTTCTTCTTCCTTCTTCTTCCTTCTTCTTCTTCTTCTTCTTCTTCATCTTCTTCTTTTTATTGCCGTTGTTAAATCCTTTACGTGTTTATGAATCGAGAAGAGAGAGAAAGAAAGCGAGAGAGATAGAGAAAGAAAGAAAGAAAGAAAGGAAAAAGAAACAAACGAACAAAATAAATAAATGAATAAATTAATTAATTAATTAATTAATTAACTAATTAATTAATTAATAAAAAAAGAAGTAAAAGGTACGAAGGCACTCACGCACGCACGCAAGCAGGCAGGCAGGCAGGCAGGCAGTCAGGCAGGCAGGCAAGCAGGCAGGCAGGCAAGCAGGCAGGCAGATAGGCAGACAGGCAGGTAGGCAGGCAGGCAGGTAAGCAAACACGCAAGCAAACACGCATGCAAGCACGCACGAATACAAGCAGAAACGAACGGACACCTGTGCGCGCGAATTGAAAACTCTTAGTATTGTATATAAAAGCATTCGCCGGGAGGGAAAAGAATTTCTTTCCGAGTTCTCTCTCTCTCTCTCTCTCTCTCTCTCTCTCTCTCTCTTTATCTCTCTATCTATCTGTCTCTCTGTCTCTGACTATCCATCTCTCTCTCTCTCTCTCTCTCTCTTCGAGAAGTGTCAACGTCTCGTAACTCGGTAGTCGACTTATAAATCTGTCAACAGTACCTACGAGGAACGAATTACCAATAGCCCGACGTATACTTCTCGCCGCGTTCTCTCGATCCATCGAGAAACGTTTATCTTACTCTTTATCCCTCCTTTTTTTTTCTTTCCTCTTTCGTTTCTTTTTTTTCCCTCTCTCTCTCACTCTCTCTCTCTCTCTCTCTCTCTCTCTCTCTCTCTATCTCTATCTATCTATTTATCTATTTATCTCCCTCTCTTTTTCTTCTTCTTCTTCTTTTTCCTCGAACTAAAGAGTAATAAGAGGAAAATTGTTGGAATACGAGATCGTTCGTCAAATCGTAATTGCCTGATAAAAGTACTTACGCGCGAGAAAGAGAAAGAGAATGAGAGAGAGATAGAAATAGAGAGAGAGAGAGAGTGAGAGTGAGAGAGAGAGTGAGAGTGAGAGAGTAGGAGGGAGAAAAAATGGCGATTATCTTTTTATGATATTTTTTCCTTTTTTCCCCAAAAAAAGAGAAAGAAGAGGGAGAGAGAGAGTGTGTGTGTGTGTATGTGTGTGTGTGTGAGAGAGAGAGAGAGAGAGAGAGAGAGGAAGAAAGAGAGTGTGCGTTAGGTCTACTCACGTATGAGTTTCCCACGGAGGGCCAGTTCGGGCCAGTTCGTGTTGTGTGGGAATATCTCGTGCTTATTACTCGTGCATAGGTAACACGTTCGATGGCCGATCGAGGAGTCGGCTCTCTTGTATTTTTGTATTCCTTTCTCGTACAAGATCCTTCCTTTTCTCTCTCTTTCTCTCTCTCTCTCTCTCTCTCTCTCTCTCTCTCTCTCTTTCTTATTCTTTGGGTCACACAGCTTCCTCGTAGGAGGGCCCTATTTGCACACGCGCGACATTCCATCGTGCATCCGTGAAAGGGGGTGGTAGGGTAAAGTGGGGTTCGATTATTCGCACCGAAAAGGGACGACGTATCTGCCACGGGGGAAGAAATAAGAAGAAAAGAAAATAAGAGGATGTGGCTCGCGTAAGTGCTCCGGGCACGTAGTAGAACCGTGAGAGAACTCGACCGATTTGCAGGATAACGATGGCTTACGTCGTGCTTCCGAATTGCTTATCTTAAAGACGATTTTCTAACGTACCAACAGGCATCGGGAACGCGCGACGCGTCATCGTACTCGCATTGAATTTGCGAACTCTCGTGGGATCCGATTTTCTAATATATTTGCCAACTCATTTAATTGCAAATATATTAAACGATATACAACGATACGTACGTACGTATTGATTCGATTTTCTATTCTATTCTGCGGGGTTTTTTTTTTCTTTTCTTTTTGTTTTCGTTTTTTTCTTTTTTCTTTTTTTTCTTTTTTTTCTTTTTTTTTTTTTTTCTTTTTTTGTTTCGTTTTTTTCGTTTCCTTTTTTATACAGGTCGGACAATAAAAGACGCGATTTTTCACTCGTTAAAAATTTTATAGACATTTGCAAATCGTAAAATATCGTTTTCCTTCTTTATCCCCGATACTTCTATCCGGTTTTGCTTTTTTTTTGTTTTTGTTTTTATTTATTTATTTATTTATTTATTGTTTTCTTTTTTTTCTTTTCTTTTTTTTTTCATATGCCACGACGTCTTACGCCTTCGAATTTATATTAAATTATGTCTAATACGACGAGAATTTTGAAATTTTATTTGTTATGTTTGAGATAATTAAAGGATGTAAGATTTATGAAATCGTTGGATCAATTTTATACTATATTTACTAATTCATTTAATTGCAAACATATATTAAACGACGCATCACGACAGTACGTATTCGTTTTCTTCCTCTTTTTCCTTATTTTATATTTTTTTCTTTTTTTCTCTTTTTTTTTTTTTTTCTTACGTCGGATAACAAACGCGATAACATTTGACGCATTAGAATTTTTTAAATAATAATAATCAATGATTTGTTGAATCCGTGTTTTTATTATTTCGATCTTTTTCCAAGAATTATTAAGATATTTTCAAATTATAAAATGGTATCTAATTTTTTTTTTTATTTTCCTACGTTTGATAATACATCGTGACGTCTAACATGTTAGAATTTTCTTAGATCGCGGTAATTGAAGGGTCGCGTATAAAATTTACTATGTCGTGGAATCGATTTTCTAATATATTTTCCAAGTCAATTAATTGCAAATTAAAAAACGATACTTATATCTGGTTTTGTTTTTTTCCTTATTTTCTTTTTTTTTTTTTTTTTTTTTTTTCTTATGCCACGAGGTCTTACGCGTTAGAATTTATTAGATAACGGTAATTAGATGATAGAATCTATCTTACATAGAATTACGAAATGATGGAATTAATTTATTTATTTTATCTTTTTCAATTTTTTTTTTCTTTTTTTTAGATATTCGCAAATTATAAAATAATATTTATTTAATATGTTTCTAATGTCATATAACAGTAATAATATTTTACACGTTAGAATTTATTAGATTCCGCGATTAATCGAAGGATTGCATATAGAATAAATGAAAATCATCGGATCGATTTTCAATAATATTTTCCGTGACGTACGTTTGATGAATTAAAATCAAATAAAAGTAATTTGACGTTTGACACGTTAAAATTCATTAGAGAATTATAATTATAATGTTACATTTTTATCTCGCTTATTTTATCAGAATTCTTATTTCGTGTTATTTATTTCTATAAATTCATATAACAATTATAAAACGTTCGTTTTATTTCTAGATTCGTCAAAATCACATTTGTTTTAATATTTGTTATGGTTATAATTTCTCGTTTTAATTTTTTTTTATTTTTACGTAAGAAAAAAATGTCGCACTTATGTCGTGCAACGTTAAAATATATTATACGATGATAATTCCAACTAATTTAACATAATCGTTGTACTTTGACGGAATTAGAATCTTTCCACTCCTTCAATTTTTCTAATCTACTTATTTACAAATAATATTATCATGAATATTATTATTATTAATATTATTATTATTAATATTATTAATTATACTATTATTCGCAGTTATATGATTATGTTCTATAATGTCATTCCCTCAATCGTTATCTTAGAATATGACATCATTACTCTTCGTCTAACGTCAGAAGCTAACGTACGACATACGATCATTTTTCATATTTCAATCGTTTAGTTTATCGTCGGAGTTTCAACTGTTGAGTTAGAATTATTAATTAAACCGTGGAAATAATTAAAATCGAACGTTCGATAACATCAAAAGAACGTAACCTAATCATTATACCGATTTTCTATCACACTCGATTATTCCAATTAAAATCATTTGCAAATTGTCTAACGATATATATACATAATATATCTTTTTTTTTTTAATATTATCAATCAATCATTATTATGTTTTTCTTAAATTAGTAATTAAATTGTGCAAATAATTAAAATCAAACAAACATTCGATAACACGAAAAGAACGTAATTTAATCATTATACTGATTTTCTATCACACTCAATTATTTCAATTAAAATCATTTTTAAATTGTCTAACGATATATATACATAATATATCTACATAATATATAATATTTTTACTATTATCAATCAATCTTTATTATGTTTTTCTTTATTAATTAAATTGTGCAAATAATTAAAATCAAACAAACATTCGATAACACGAAAAGAACGTAATTTAATCATTATACCGATTTCTTATCATACTCGATTATTCCAATTAAAATCATTTTCAAATCGTCTAAAGATATATATATATATATATATTTTTTTTTTTCTTATTTTACCATTATCAATCAATTGTTATTATCTTATTCTTCTCTTTTCTCTTTCTCTTTCTCTATCTCTCTCCCTTTTTTTTCGATCGGATGTAAAGTATATTATATATAACCTGCTCTCTCTTTCTCTCTCTCTCTCTCTCTCTCTCTCTCTATATATATATATATATATATATATATATATATATATATATATATATCTTTCTCTCCATCTATCTATCTCTATCTCTCTCGATTCGAGTTCAGATTCGAGAGTCTTGCCCGTTAAACGAGCTTTCTCGAGGAATTTATTAGGCAGCGATAATTAAAGGGCGGTACACCTGTGCCCGTTCGCTTCTCGACTTGTCTCGAAGGCTCATTTCGGGTCCGTCCCTCTACAAGTTCTCTCGCTCGTATCTTCCACTTCCGGTCTCTAACTTTCTCTCTCTCTCTCTCTCTCTCTCTCTCTCTCTCTCTCTCTCTCTTTCTCTTACAAACCCTCTCGTACATTTCTGTTCATTCGGTATCAGTTTGCTCTAAGACCACTCTTGGAATCCTGAGCTCTTTCGAAGAAGCAGCACCTCCTTATCCGGATACTAATCTCGACGTTCCAAAGTGTCCCATGAGTAGCGTCGCACCTTTTTCGTTTTCTCTCTCTCCCTCTCTCTCTCTCTCTCTCTCTCTCTCTCTCTTTCTTACTCGGTCGTTCACTCACTCACTCACTCACTCACTCACTCACTCACTCACTCACTCACTCACTCACTCACTCACTCACTCGTTCGCTCGTTCGTTCGCTCACTGAAGCTTTCGATCTACCAGCTGCAGGCCGCATCGTCGGTTTATAATTCCTTTATCGTTTCGTGCCGCTCGATCTCATCATCACCGCGTCGTATTAATTGGCCAAAAAGGGCTCCTGCTGCCACCGAACAGAAAACGTTAACTCGATTTATCAAAACATTTTCATAATTTTCTTTTTTAATAATTATCATCATTTTCTATTCGTTCGTACAATAACAACGAACAACAATAACAACAATGAATACAATAATAATAATAATAATAATAATAATAATAATAATAATAATAATAATAATAATAATAATAATAATAAAAAGGTAGGATACTAAACTAGGGAAAAAAGTCAAATAATTAATTTGAATTTCATTGATTATTTTTAATGATCTACGATCATCTTATACATCAATTGATTTTTATCATTCCATAAGATACATTGTCCCAATTATGATAATACAAAATCACAATGATATCCTCGATAAGTGTGTGTTAATTTTTTGTTTGTTTTTTTGTTTTTTTCTTTTATTTTCCATATTATCAAACGAAAATCATGGAAATATCGTATCGTTTCTATTATCAGTGTTAAATAATTTTATCAAATAAGCCGGAAGAAAAAGGATGACGATAGTCGTGACGATGATCAGATGGTGAGGGGTTGGGAAATGGAGAGGGGGAGGGAGGGGGAGGGGAATAATGATCGAGTTCTACGATTCATTAAATTATTATAATCCAAGGGAAAATCTGGCGTAATCGTTAAGCTCGGTTAAGTTGCTTCGATAGATATAAAAAAGAAAGGAAAAGAGAGAAAGAGAGAGAGAGAGAGAGAGAGAAAAAAAAGGGAAAGAAAAAAACAGAAAGAAAAAAAAAATATTGTTTATGATTGCCAAGGCAGATGCTCGTGTTTATATATCCCATGGTCGTCCATATCAATGGTCTTCTTGCTGCTAACGGTCCGATGGAGAACTTTAATAAGCGATGGCAATCTTCGTAATGACAGAATTTTATGTCTCAATTCCCATACACGTTACCTGTACGGGAATCTTGTATAAATAAGTAAGTACACGATGAGACACTTACACGATTTAACGAAACGTCGTGTATATGGAAAGTTTGACGTTAGCTGATTAAAAAGAAGATGAGAAGGAAAGGAAATATTAAATTTTATATATATATATATATATATATATATATTTATTTATTTATTTATTTATTTATTTATACATATAGTAGAGTAGGTAATTTGTAAGTTTATTATTAATTTCTTTGGATCGAGCAATCTCTAAGAGAGTTATATATCCGATCGCGAGATTACCGTTTTGAGGTTAATTAAATACATAAATACAGATAAGATAAGTTATGTTTCTTAGAGGTAGGTAACTATATGTATGTATGTATGTATGTATGTATGTATGTATGTATGTATGTATGTATGCATGTATGGTATCGTACGTTAAACGACGTGAGATTCTCAATAGAAATACTCATATCTTATTTACTATAGTATTTACATTTTATATTCATTGATTGAGATATATAAAGAATGATAACGTTGAGAATTTTGCGATCAGACGGAATGGCGCTGAATGGTGATGATCGTGATTTCAAAAAAAAAAAAAAAAAAAAGAAAGAAATAAAGAGAAAGAAAAATATTATCCACTGAAATCGTACTTTTTAATACGTACTTCTTTAAAGAAGAAAAGACAAAAAAAAAAAAAAAAAAAAGAAAGATAAAGGATTTTCGATATTCGAACGAAAACAGAAAGAGTGATCTTCGACTCTTTCTTCAAACGTTTCAAATTATCCATAGACGCATTAATCAATTGCTACCGTATGAATTATTATTTATTATTCCTTTTTTTTTTTTTTTATATATATATATGTATAATGAGTATAGAAATATATACAATGAGTGTAAAAAGTGTTCGTATACTGATCAATTTGAAATAAATCTTCAATGAGATTCGGGGTTTATTAACTAATTTTTTTTATAAATAATGAATTAGTACACATTTTTACAAAATTTGTAGAGTAAATATAGTTAAAAAAAATTTATATATATAGATGTAATTTTTGTAATGTTAATTTTTGTTATGTTATGTGTAAGATAGAACTTTACGCGCTACTCTTTCAGTAACAAAGTTTTTATTAACAAAAGATAACAAAGAAAGTATTACCAACTAAAATACTAAAGCTAAAATATACATCTCAGACGAACTTTGTTCTATTACGAGTTTAACTCTTTTTTTAATTGTACTTCTCCAGACTTAACTCTTCAATTGTACTTCTCCAGACTTAACTCTTCAATTGTACTTCTCCAGACTTAACTCTTCAATTGTACTTCTCCAGACTTAACTCTTTAATTGTACTTCTCCAGACTTAACTCTTCAATTGTACTTCTCCAGACTTAACTCTTTAATTGTACTTCTCCAGACTTAACTCTTTAATTGTACTTCTCCAAACTTAACTTTTTAACTGTACTTCTCCAGACTTAACGTTTTAATCGTACTTCTCCAGACTTAACTTTTTAACCGTACTTCTCCAGACTTAACTTTCTAACCGTACTTCTCCAGACTTAACTTTCTAACTGAACTTCTCCAGACTTAATTCTTAATACTTTACTATGTGACCTGGCTGGTTCACTCAGAACCATACTCGATACTCGTTCACGCGTTGCTCTTTTACTCGAATGTCTCTTCCAGTGAGGCTCTACTCACGACACGCCACGTTATTCAGAACTTATTACCGATGTATCTCTGAAGTTACAATCCCCGTTGGTCGACTTAGCACTCAATTTAATCCTGCTCCAACTTGACTCTGCTCGTAGATCTGTTCAAGACTCGCCATGTTATTTCTGTCTTCGTCGTTCTAACTCAAAACTCTCCGATCCTTTGGTCCCTTTCTTACCTTGTCGTTTTCTCATCCCCCTACTTATTTCCAGTATATACATACATACATACGTACGTACTCTAGCCTATTTGATCTCAAGGACAGACTATGCTTTCTTCTTACCGTCTTTCTTACGTTGCTCTTTTGCGTACTTTTTTCCTCAAGGACAGAGCATGTTTTCTTCGTTCGTCTTTTGGTTATCCTTCTTGTTCTGCGCGTTTCTTCTCTTCAAGGACAGACTACTATTCTCTCGATCGGCTAACTTCTCCGACGTTGCTCTTTAAAGCGCATTTCTATCTTCAAGGCTATTCTTCTGGATTGACTATTTACTTCTTCGATTTTTCTTTTCATTTCTACGTTTCCTTTCGATTGTATATCGTTATTTGTCAAATTGACGACTACCTTTTTTTCCGATGTCAATATACTACGAACTTCCTTAACGCTATTACACGGATCAACTTGCCTCGTGATACATACACACACATACACACATACGGCCGAATCTTTCATCTTTTATCTAATATCTGTTCTTTTTATGCTCATACGCATTCGCATTTTCAATCTATCATGAATTGTCGTAATCTTTAATCCAAAGTATATATTTATTATTTTTTCCTTTTAAAAATAATTACATACACACGTAATAAATATATCTAATTCATTAATTATTAATCTATTAGATTATTATCTAATTCATTCATTAATAGTCATAAGATTGTGCTTGTATCATTACTCACGTATATACATACATGTACACTTACACATATGTGTGTATGTATGTATATATGTATGTACGTTATAAAACGTTATCAATAATATACATGTAAACTAAATAGATGTATAGATACATACTATAAGAAAGTATAATTATTATTTATCGAGGTTTAAACAAACAATACTTTTTTTTTTTTTTATATATATTTATTATATTTTCCATTAATCCCTTGCCCTACCTTGTCACTCTACCACTTACACCCTTTGTTTTTTTTTTTTCAGAATCATCGAATAAAAATGATCATAGATCACTCGTGACGTATTGAAACGATAGGAACGTAACGTTTTCTCGGGACAACTTAAAATTTCTTTCGTATCGCTTGATACTAATCTTCCCACAATCTAACCATCCCACGCAGAGAAGTCTCCCATAGTGAGAAAGAAAGAGAGACAGAGAGAGAGAGAGAGAGAGAGAGAGAGAGAGAAAGAAAAAGAAAGAAAGAGAGAGAGAGAGAGAGAGAGAGAGAGAGAGAAAAGTAACATCGTCAGGGACATAACGTCCTTCTCTCGAGTGTTTCGCTCGATGATATCGTCTTTTTCAAAAGAGATGAGAAAGAGAGAGAGAGAGAGAGAAGAGAGACGGATTGCAAGGTTCACACGATTGAAGAGGGGGAGCATCGTGTCCCGCACTTTCGTCGTTAGTCCAGGATACGCACTTGTCGCATTACGCACTTGTCCCTTTCAGGACGAAAACGTTCTAGCAACGATCCCTTCCTTTCGACACACAGTAAAATCCGTTCTCTTTCTCTCTCTCACTCTCATTCTGTCCTTTTCTCTCACCCTCGATATAAACGTTAGGACACGTGCATCCCGTGTCACATTGCTGAATGCACACGTGCATGATGAAAACTATGCTTTTACAAAATTACTTCTTCCTCTCTCTCTCTCTCTCTCTCTCTCTCTCTCTCTTTCTCTTTCTCTTGCTGTCTCTTTCTTTCTTTTTCTTTGAAAGTATCGTTCGACTCGTAATAATAATACAGACACGTTTCTCAATTTTACGACACTTAACGTTCCATCATCGAATCAGATATTTATTTATCTATGTAAGATAAAGATAAGAATAAAAAGCGAGAGAGAGAGAGAGAGAGAGAGAGAGAGAGAGAGAGAGAGAGAGTATAATGTATTCGATCGATCTATGATATAAGGATAAACATAAACGTGATACAATATTTGTTCTTTAAAAAGATAGATCCGATAGCGTTAATCAGCCCTATCAGAGAAATATGATTTCTTGAAAGGAACGACGCTCGATCGAGATTGATTTTTTTAATTCCAGTTATATCGATGAATATCGTTCACGATCATTTCCGCTTTCTAACGGTACGCTGATTGTAACAGTAATAATGTGATCAATAACAACGATCATGCGAACGTATTGATGATCGATATTAAAAATTGTTAACGGGGAATGTTAAGTTGAAAGGATTCTATTTTTATTTTTATTTCTTTTTTTTTTGAGGGGGGGAGGATTTTTTTCTTTCCTTTCCTTTTGATTCCTGTCTCTCTCTCTCTCTCTCTCTCTCTCTCTCTCTCTTTAAATGTGAGAATTATCTTTCTCTCTCTTTCTTTCTTTCTTTTTTTCTTTTCTAACATTTTTTTTTGTTTTTCATTCACCTTACCATTCATATATACGAAAGGTAAATGGAGTGTTAATTAATAAAAAAAAAAAAAAAAAAAAAAAAAAATAGGAAGATATAAAAAAGAAAACGTTTTATTTTGTACTTTCAATTACGTACACATTTGCGAAATTGCCCAAATAGATTCCATTCAATTATGGATACGATTTTTAAAAGAATTTTCATAAAATTAGAACTAAATAATGTTAAATTGTTAAATCTTTATAAAAAAAAGAAAAAAAAAAAGAAAAAGAAAAAGAAAAAATATATAATTTCGTACATGTACACGAATGTCGTAAGTTCGAATGAAGGATAAATGATTTTTTTTTTATTTTTTTATTTTTTTTTTTATAAAATTAATATCATAATATCTCTTTTGCTCGTATTCATAAACATTTTCGTCTTCAAATAAGATTAGTATTTAAATTTGTTTTCTGTTTTGTCTATAATTATTGTTTTTCTCCATTTTTCTTTTTTTTTTTTTCGTATTTAATATTATAGAAAAAAGTTTCATTCAATTTTTCAGAATTCTTTAGTTTTATAGAAAAGTGGTTTCAATTTGTTCTTCTTATTTATTGTTAAATTTATATAAAAAGGAAAAAATACAAAAAAAAAGAAACATAAAAAAAAAAAAAAAGAAATTAATTATATTAGATGTAGTATAGATATTTTCAATCACATTTGAATCAGTAATTTCGTTCTATCGTTAATTTTATGAAATGAAAAATGTTTAACTTCGTTTACGCACGCAAATATTTTTAATTCGAACAGAAATTAAATCTTTTCCATAAAATTAAAATATAATTAAAATAAAATTAATATACAATGTTCTTAAGTTGGAAAAAAGGAAAATTAAAACAAGTCATGCATGTGAAGATTAGAATCGACAATTAATTCACTACTTCCTTCGTATACACGCGCTTAAAATAATATATTTCAATATTAGGGAAATCATGGACGTATCTTTTTCGGAAAATCAGGAATAAAATATTTTCCGTACGACTTTTAAATTTACGAAGAAGAAAAAAAGAAAAAAAGAGAAAAAGAAATGTTTTGCGTATAAAAAGATTGAAATCGATAATTAATTCTAAACTTCGTTCGCACCTTCGTTCGAAATTTATTTCGTTCGAACGATCGTGGATGTTTCTTTCCAAAAAAAAAAAAAAAAAAAGAAAAAAAATAAATAAATAAATATAGAAAATTGAAGAAAAAAAAAGATATTTTTAGCGTATAAAAAAATTCCAATATTAATAATTAATTAGCAACGTCGTTCGCGATTTCGTTTAAAATTTATTTTTTATTATTTTTAAATCGTAGACGTATCGTTTTTGAAAAATCACAAATAGAATTTTTTCCGTTCGACTTTTAACTTCAAAAAAAAGAGAGTTTGAAAAAAAAAAAAAAGAAAAGAAATGTTTTACGAATAAAAAGATTGAAACCGATAATTAATTCACAATTTCCTTCGTAATTTAGTAGGCGTAATTTTTTTTCTTCTTCCCTCCCGGCCCCCTCCTTCGCCATCCCACCCCCAAGAAAATCGTATTAAAATATTCCGTTCGATTATTCGAAGTTTGCAAAAAGAAAAAGAACAAAGAAAAAAAAACAAGAAGAAAAGAAAATTACAACAATAAAAAGTTTTGCGTATTTAAAAGGATCGAAAGATCGGAATCGAGGATCAACTTTTTTAAATTTATTATTTTTATATTTCGTTCGATCGTGGGGGACGAATATCTATTTGAGAAAATACGTGTAATAGAAAAAGATTCGACCGGATTATTCGTTTGAACAAAGAAAGAAAGAAAGAGGATTGAAAGCGAAACAAAAGAAAAAAAACAAAAAAAAAAAAAAAATAAAATAAAATAGAAAACATGAAAAGGAAAAAAAAAAAGAAAGAAGTTTATGCGCATAAAAAGATTCGAATATCAATAAATTAATTAACTTCCTTCGACGTTGTTCAGTCTCTCGCTTGAAAATTTCATTTTTAAATCGAACGTATATACAAGATATGTACGTAATCTCTTTCAGAAAATCGGAATTAAATTTGCTGCTAAATCCTTCGCATTGGCGAAAGGGGATAGACGGAAAAAAAAAAGAGAAAGAGAGAGAGGGACAGAGAGAGAGAGAGAGAAAGAGAGAAAGAGAGAGAGAGAAACCAGAAAAAAAATTCCAACAAGTTATACATATAGATAGATAAAGATAGACGATGTTATAATTCGCTGTATCCTTCGTTTAAGCGTTGCTTCAAAATTTATTTAAATCGTACAATTACGAAGATAGGGAGTAATTCTAAAATAAAATAAAAAAGAATCTTCGTTAGTCTTCGTTATCTCTTTTCTCTCTCTCTCTCTCTCTCTCTCTCTCTCTCTCACTCTCTCTCTCTTTTTAGTCTGTTGAAGACAGAGTCATGGTCGAGTCGTTCCGCTAATTTTCATGGCGGTCTTTTCGTAGCCATCGCGCTGTTGGAACGAACGAATGCGTGGGCGGCGCGACGAACGAGCTTCGATAAGGCGGCGAGTAGCGTGAGATCGCGCCCGTCGCAATATAAATTATTTCGCTGCGGCGAAGACGCATGTTCGCAGCGTGCGTTTCCAAACTTGACGTAACATAGACATTAAGGATTTAACGATCCGAAAGGATACCGATTTCTCCTCTCTCTCTCTCTCTCTCTCTCTTCCGCTTTCTCTCTGTTTCGCTCTCTCTCTCTCTCTCTCTCTCTCTCACTCTCTCGTATCTTATTTCGAACTCGATTCCATGGCGGAATCATGTTCGAATAGAATTAACATTTTAAAGAAATAAGAGATCGTACCGATATACTTAACTAATTTTTTTTTCTCTTATTCTTTTTGATATTTTAATATTAATTTTGAAACTGTAAAATCGAGATTTATAATATATAACATATTAATGTATTATATCGGTATAGTAATGTGCATTAATTTTTTTTATTTTTTATTTTTTTTTATATATATAATGTGCATTGTTTATATATATATATATATATATATATAAATATTATTGTTTATTGTATAACGATGTATTGTTATTGTATATTCATGTTTTAATGCATTAGAATTGTCAAATATGTAAAATTGATCGATTTGAGATCTCTTCTTTTTTATGATTATAGAAATGATAATTTATTATTAGAGAGAATTCTTAATTTAAAAGATATATTTTTATTTATTGAATATTATAAAATTATTAAAAGTAAAAATATATTGTTATGCAATAAAGTATGAATTAATTTTGTTTTTACAAAGAAAAATACTATCGATATTGTCGAATTCAATAGAATGCATAGTATAAACGACGAATTTACGATGAATTTTTTTTATATAATTGGAATATCATCGTACGGGAAAATAGTTTTATTGAAACGTTTAGATTCAATGATTAGAGATTATTTAATTAAGCTCAAATTAGATATGATAATTACTAAATCATTTGTTTTTTTGATCAAGTCATTTGATTTTGCAACAACGTGATGAATGAATTTTTTTTCAATCGGTTAAAATTATTGTATAAAATATATTAAATTCCTCAACAAACTAATATTTAAACAAATCTTTAAAATAGAGATTTTTCGTTCGATCAATTTTGTCTTAAATCATTTTCGAAATTAAAACAATTTCGAAATGTTTGATATTACTCCAAAACGCATGTACGAAACAAACAATCTTTATCAAAATTTCGTTTCAATTATCTAACATTTCATAATGTACGATTGCAATTTTTTATACAAAATTTTATACTATCTCGATTGTAATATATATATATATATATATATATATATATATATTTTTTTTTTTTTTTTTCATAAGAAAATATACAAACATATTATGATTAGATCTCAGTCAATATTCAATTTTAATACAAAACATCGACGTATACAAATATTAAATGAATCTCGCTATCATGTTCGATAAATACCGATTGAGATTCGCTCATTTGTCAAATCGATTAACTCTGTAAAAAACAAAAATTGGAGAAATCCGATGAAATAATATAAAAACCTTTTTCTATTTTCTTATTTTTTTTCATTTTTAAAAATTCCCTTTAAAATATAAATCTCAAATAAACGTTCTATTATGTATTGAAGCGCTGGATTTCATCTAACGTAGGATTGATCTAACAACATTATAAAACAAATCATACATTATGAATAAGTCTTATGGAACAATCGTTATTATTGAAATAAATTATATTCTATTAGTTGATCAAAAAGAAATTTTGTCAATTGAACACAAATATATTATTCTTTTTCTTTTCTTTTTTTTTTTTTTTTTTTTTTTTTTTTTTATCATTACAAAGAAAAAAAATGTAGTCAAGATCGAGTCGATCGATTTGTCTTGTGAACGGTACAATTAATTATTGAAAAAAATAAATAACTTATATATCCCAGATTCTATATTACGGATACAGTATAGATCCACATATACACACACACACACAAACCCATATATATATATATATATATATACATCATGTGCAGGTAGGTACATAGGAGTTCGTTGACGTCGATCGTCAAACGAAGAGAGAATACCTCGCTCGGAGCAAAGCACGCGAACGTAACAAAAAAAAAAAAAAAAAAAAAAAAAAAAAAAAATAAAAAGAAGAAAGAAGAAGAGAAAAGGAGAGAAGAAAGACGAACAAAAAAAAAGAAAGAGAGAGAGAGAGAGAGAGAGAGAGAGAAAGAAAGAAAAAAGAAAGAAAAGAAAAGGAAAGAGTAGTCAGAGAAACCGTCAGCCCTCAGAGAAAGGGGAAGAAAGTAGTGGTAGTTGGTAGGTGCCTTACTCGGTTTCCTTCCTCGAGGCAAGCAAGCAAGCACTTTCCCGCTTATTCAGCAATGATTCAATTCGGATGTGCTTTTTACGCCCGGTAGCGGCGACGATAGCGTCGGTGGGAGTTACCAAGCCGTGCTTCAGCGGTCGGGGCTAACCGAAAGGGGCGGAGGTGTTACGGAAAGCGGGAAGAACGAAAGAGCAGAGTAGAGGAGCTATGAAAGAAGGAGAAAAAAGATATATATATATATATATATATATATATATATATATATATATAGATAGATAGATAGATAGATAGATAGGTAGATATAGATAGAAAGTGAATGAGTGAAGGAGAGAGAGAGAGAGGGGGAGAGAGAGAGAGAGAGAGAGAGTATGAAAAGAAGGGGGATTGGAATCAGGAAAAGGAAGAAGGGCAACCGGAGTTATCCCACGTTGAAAACAGATTGCCAAGCATTCATCCAACATTCCTATCCTTTTCTACTTCTAAAGATTTTCTTAATGTACAGGAGAGAGAGAGAGAGAGAGAGAGAGAGAGAGAGAGAGAGAGAGAGGGAGAAAAATGAGTAAGAGAGATAGAGATAGAGAGATTCCAGTTACAAGTCGTACCTTTAATTCGACTTTTACTCGCCTCTTTTTCCGGATATTTTCGTTCGCGCCAGCTCCGTTCTTCTCTCGCTGTACCAACCTAACTTTTTAGTTCTTTTTTTTTTTTCTTTTTTACTTTCCTTCTTCTTTTTTTTATACTACCTACCTATCTCTTTCTCTCTCTCTCTCTCTCTCTCTCTCTCTCTCTCTCTTTCTTACTCGGTCTGTCTGTCTGTCTCCTTTTTTTTCCTCGTTCTTTTTTTCTTTTCTTTTCTTTTCTTTTCTTTTCTTTTCTTTCCTTTTTTCCTTCTTCTTGCTCTTCCTTCATTTTCTTTCTCTTTTTCCTTTTTCTATTTATTTTTTTTGTTCCCTTTCTTTTTTCGTTTTCCTCTTTTTTTTTTCCTCTATTTTTTTTCCCCTTTTTTTAAATCTTCAGCGAACGTTTATGGTATCGCGAGTATACATAACCGAAGGGAGTTAGGAGTTAGTTACAGATAATTACTTAATAACGGCATATACCAATACGTTCTTTCTTCTTCTTCTTCTTCTTCTTCTTCTTCTTCTTCTTCTTCTTCGTCTTCTTCTTCTTCTTCTTCTTCTTCTTCTTCTTCTTCATAAATGATTTTTTTCTTTTTCTTTTTCTTTGTTTTGTTTTGTTTTCCTTTTTCTTCTTTAATTTATTATTATTATTATTTAATTTATTATGTTATTTTCAACGAGATATAAATTTCCTGAGAAAAAGAGAGAGATAGATAGAGAGAGAGAGAGAGAGAGAGAGAGAGAAAGAGATTTTACAGCAAGGATTATCAAAGCGTAAAAAAATTTGGATAATATTAAAATATCAAAATAATTTATCAATGTTCATTATAGAGAAGGATTTAACTCGATGAGTAAATCGTCGGATTAATAATTCAAAACGCGATTTGATTTAGAATTATTATTATTATTATTATTATTATTATTATTATTATTATTTCTTTTTTTTTCTCTTTTCCTTTTCTAATTTCTCTCAATTCTATCTGATTTGGATTAAAGACTGAACGATTAAAGAAATATTTCATACGACGAGATGAGTACGAAGAGCAAAGAAAAGAAAAGAAAAGAAAAGAAAAAAAAGAAAAAAAGAAGAAAGAAAAAAAGAAAGAAACGAGAAAAATACAAAAATCTATGTACTAGCGTATTGTCATGAAATATAAATGAAAATGAAATGAAAAGAAATTTTGAGATGAACGAGTGAGACGTAAATAATACGTCGAAAGGGAGAACAAAACAAGGAAAAAAAGAAAAGAAAAAAAAGAAAAAAAAAAAGAAGAAGAAAAATAAACGCAAATATATTAAAATTAATATAACTACGAATTATTATTACTATTATTATTATTATTATTATTATTATTATTATTATTATTATTATTATTGTTTGAACAAATCTCAGGGTTACATTAATATCTCAATATATTGCATTATCAAATATCGTACGTTATTATCGAATGATAAAATATAATATAATATAAGAAACTTTTGGATGAAAGAATACGTCGTTGTATACGATGTTGAAGGGCAGAGAAAAGTAAACCAAGAAAAGAAAAAGAAAAAAAAAAAAAGAAAAAGAAAAAGAAAAAGAAATAAGAACGCAACGTACACGGAGAGTTACCCACCTACTACCACTACTATCACTATCACCACAACTACTACTACTACTACTACCTACTACTACTGCAACTACTACTTCTACGTTTCTTAGCGTGACGTAATATGGCGGTTTTACTTTAACAGCTAAAGCATCGTCGGTCCCACTCGGTCAGTCGCATATTAATATCTTAGGAAGGACCGTGTAGCCAAGAGGCGGCCAGCTGCCGGCTCGTTTGCAGCACGCGATACTCGCGCTCTCACCTGTAACGTATATCTCGTCCCTTCTACCTTCTCCCTCCCCCTCTGCCACCCCCCTTTCCCATCCTCCTCCTCCTCCTCCTCCTCCTCCTCCTCCTTCTTCTTCTTCTTCTCTCTCTTTCTCTCACCCCATTTCCCTTCACGAGCCCATCATCCCTCTCTCTCTCTCTCTTTCTCTCACTCGCTCTCTCTCTTTCGCTCTCTCTCTCTCTCTCTCTCTCTCTCTCTGTCTTTCTTTTTTCCTTCTTCGTTGGTATCCGCATCTCGAAATTATTATTCCACCTTGGACCCGAGTTTATGTTGATCATTTTTAATACGCAAGACGTGTCCGTATTTAATATTTTCATGCGATTTTCTGATAAGATCAAATCGCGAAATTTTAAATCGAAAGAAATATTTATTTCATTTCTTTTTCATTTCTTTACTTTATCTCGACCGTAGGATATTTTATCGATATCATATTAGATACCAGTTGGAGAACTTTGTGATCTATGAAAGTGATTTTAAGTTTGTGTGATGGGACGAGGCGTGAGGAAGGGGCCTGGGGGGGGGGGAGGGGGAGGAAGGAGGGCGACGAATGGTGAGGAAAAATTAAAGGAGGAAAAGGAGTAGGAGGGAAAATTTTTATCACGTGAGATAATTTGTACCATTAGACGAATTGATTTGAACGATATTGAAGATCGTTTGATATCATATGAATCGTATGGATTTTAAATCGTACAAATATTGTTTGTCGATATTGAGAAAAATTATATGATCCATTGAATTTATTTATTAAGAGTTTATGATTGATTGATATTTCTGTTTCTTTTTTTTCTTTTTTCTTTTTTCCTTTTTCTTTTTTTTTTTCTTGTCTTTAATGGGAACATATAGAAATAATGTAAATCATTATTCGATATCTGTGATAATATTTATGAGATAAGAATTTAAATTATACATTTGTTCGTTGAAAAGTTTTTCAATAATATACGAAAATTTTTGGAGTACTTTTTTCAAGGCCAATTTTTTTGTTTTTTTTTTTTCCATTTAAATTATAATATTTGTATACCTTGGAACTTCGAGCCTATTTCTATTTTTTATCTTTCATTTCTCTTTTATTTCTTTTTTTTTTTTTTTTTAATATATATATATTTCTGAAATTTGTCATTTAACATATCCCAAAAAAAAGGAATATCTTTTTTTCTTTCGGATATTTTGTCCTAAATCAATCCGTATTTATTTATTGTTATTAATAATAACACCTGTTGCGTATCTATTCCACGTAGCATATTAAAAGCAATCTATAATTAATTTTCTAATAACTCTATATGGCGTATTGCCGTAAAATCTTTTCCTTTTTTTTTTTTTTTAAATGTTTAAAATACGAATAATAAAAAACAAAAAAAAAGGAAAAGAAAAGAAATAATCTACAAAACTTTTCGAACTATTATCTCTTCATGAAAATTGCATTAACTTAAAAAAAAGTATTCAAAAAGTATTCACCGGTGATAATCACTTTTACAATTACAAATTGGTGAGCTTTGATTTGTTAATAAAAATTTTCTAAATTCTTTAAAGGAAAAAAAAAAAAAAAAAACTTTTCTATATTCTTTCAAGAGAAAAGTTTGTTTTGTAAATTCTTTCGAAGAGAGGGTTAAAAAAAAAGAGAAGACGACTGAACGAAACAAAGAAAAATAAAAAGAAGAAACAGAAAAAAAAAAAAAGGAAAAAGAAAAACTTAACAAACATACATTACGGACAATAAATAATATGGAAAAATATTGTTCATATGAATTCCCCATGACAAAACGTTTCTAATACCAATATAAATAACGATGTCAACCAAATAAGGTTATCTTCGAAATAAGGATATCTATCAAATAAGGATACCTTTTTAATAATTGACAAGTTTTTCTCTCTCTCTCTCTCTCTCTCTCTCTCTCTCTCTATCTCTGTCCAGTTTCTGACGTGAAGATTCATCTCGATAAAATAAAGGTGCGAAAGAAAACGAAATAAAACTAACCATACTATCTAACCTTATAGTATATCTATCTCTTATGGTTGATCGTCCGGTTTCTCATTCTCTCGTCCAAAAGAGTATACTCGTTTATGTTAGCGAGAGTCCTTGGCTCGCTTATAAGCGCGTCGTAGCGATTTCGATCACGCACAAGACCAAAGAGAAAGAAAGAGAGAAAAATAAATAAATAGATAGATAGATAGATAGAGAAAGAGAGAGTGAGAGAGAGAGAGAGAGAGGAATCCGAGGTCTGGTTGATCGATGATCGTCGTCACGAAAAGTTGCTCTTAAGAAGAAAAAGGATAAAACTATAAAAGAAAGAAAGAAAGAGATAAATAAATAAATAAAGAAAGAAAGAAAGAAAGAAAGAAAGAAGAAGAAGGAAGAGAAATCTGTTCTCTTCGTATCCTTTTGGAGACTTTAGTTCTCCATTGACAAACAATATCGAGAGACATATATTGTGAAAACAAAAGTATATGTATATATCTGTTTATATGCGCGCGCGTTTGTGTGTGTGTGTGTGCGTGTATGTATTTTTCGACGATCGAGGCACGATCGTACTTAAACGATTGATAAAAGCAACTGTGGTGATCCATCATGGTGCTTCTCGTCGTCGTCGTCGTCGTCGTCGTCGTCGTCGTCGTTGAGATCGACCGGTTGTGAGAAGAGAAACGAAAAGAGTGAAAGAAAGAGAAAGAGAGAGAAAGAGAGAAAGAGAGAAAGAGAGAGAGAGAGAGAGAGAGAGAAAGAGTGAGAGAAAGAAAAAGAGGATAGCATCGACAAATTCACGACGACACCCGGTCTCTCTCGCAGGTAATTTATATTTCTCAGCGATATGGGCGCTCCTACCAAAATGACTGTCTCGCTACTTTAAGGTCGAACGAAAAGAGAAAGAGAGAAAGAGTTTCTGGGTAAAGGGGAGATGTTTGAAGTAATTATTCTTGACGATAAATTACTAACAACACCGTTGGTAACGCTGCGAGCAACTTCGTAACGCGATAACGATCGAACGAAATGTAGTCCCTTCCTGAATGTTACTTCAAACGAATTGCGATCTTGGTAAGACTCTACAACGATCGTTCGAGAGATTCGTACATTTTAGTATGTATGCCCTTTTATATTACTTTTTCTTTTTTCTTCCTTTTCGTTTCTCTTTATTTATCATTTTCTTCCTATTCGTTTCTTTTTTTCTTTCTCTTTATTTTTGGTCTCTTTTTTCTTTTTCTTTTTTTTTTTCTGCTGTTGTTGTTCCTTTTCGTTTCTCTTTATTTATCATTTTCTTCCTATTCGTTTCTTTTTTTTTTTTGTTTCTCTTTATTTTTGGTCTCTTTTTTTTCTTTCGTTTTCTTTTTTCTTCTGTTCTTCTCTCTTCTCTTTAACCTCGAAATTTATACGGCATAGTTATTACTTTTCTTTTTTTTTTTTTTCTTTTTCTTTTTCTTTCTCTCGTGGAACAATATCTTCTATAGTATGCTAAATTAAAAGTCTTATAAATATTCGTGGATTTTCTTTTTTCTTTTTTTTTTTTCTTTTTTTTTCCTTACAAATTCGCAAAGTTCTGTCTTTTTTTTCTCTCTCTCTATATATATGTAAATATATATATATATATATATATATATATATATATATATATATAAATTATTATATGTTTATTAGATATTAGGTATTTCGAGTTATAACGTGAACTTATTTTCAATAAATAAAACGAATGAAATTTTTCCAAAAACTCGTATCTGACAACGAGAATATTTTCTTTCCTATTTTTTTTTTAATACACGATACGACGAAAATGCAATTACCTTGTAAACTTCTCTTAAATATAATATATTACATATTCGTGCTCTCTCGATCGTGACGTCACTTTTCTTCGAACTTTTCATTACAATTAAAAAAAAAGAAAGAAAAAAGAAATTCATACAATCCTTTAATAAATATCTTACAAATCGTTATTCTTTGAGATACGTTCGAACATATAAACATTACGAAATATCTCGATCCTTTCGTAAACGTATAATTCATTTTTAAAGTCTAATAAATCGAATAACAACGAGGGTGAAAATTTTTTATTTCGAGTAATATCATCGTACGATGGGAAAAGTTAATGATTTATCTCACGTTCGAGATAACAAATCAATTTATCGTAAATAAGACGTTACACGTTATCTCAATCTTTTTCATTAATTCTGTTTCAAGAGAAAAAGAAACGAAGAAATTGATTCCAACGATTAACAAAAAAAAAAAAAAAAAGAAAAAAAAGAAAATAAGAAGAAGAAGAAGAAGAAGAAGAAGAAGAAAATAAATCATCCCTTTCCCACGTCAAACATTTCTTCTCGCGAATATCGCAATGGCGCGATATTTTCGTTGTGATCAAGAAATGATTAAAAAAAAAAAAAAAAAAAAAAAGAAAAAAAAGGAAGGAAGGAAAGAAAAAGAGAAAGAAAAAAAAAAAAAGAAATTTGATTAGAACTCGGTAGCTAACGTTTAATAAATGTAAGAGAAACAAGCCAAAGTTTTGCTACGTTGAAGAAAGTTTAATAATTTATCGCGTGCTTAAAATCATGAATTACCAACATAAATAATACAAATATACGTATGTATATATATATATATATATATATATATATATATATATATATATGGCGCTTATGCATTTAAAGAGAGCATATCGATCACACGGTATACATACGTGGAGACATATATGTGGAGGAGGAAAGAAGAGGTCAGAAGAGAAACCCGAATATATATACACATATATATATATATGTATAACAAGAGAGGGCGGGGTGAGAGAAAGAGAGAAAGAGAGAAAGAGAGAGAGAGAGAGCCTCTACGCCTACTCCAACCTGTTAACAAATATCCAAGGCGGGCAGTTAACACACGTTTACGATAATTTATCGCGGCGGCGTACCACGAGCGCGCATTATGTTCGACTCGAAGCGGTACACGCTTACACTCGCGACGCCGATATCGATGCGACCGTTTAATCGACTGAACGAGAGCCAAACAACCCCATTTTCTTTTCTTCTTCTCTTTCCCTCTCTCTCTCTCTTTCTCTCTCTCTCTTTCTCTCTCTCTCTTTATTTTTATTAATAAATTTTTAGCCCAATTTATTTTTTGTCCTATGTAGTGTCTAAATGAGAATTAAAGTTAATTTTTGATTAATGAAAAATTGTAATGAATTAATTTGACTTTTCAAGTTTTATAAGAAGAAAAAAAAATGTGTGCGTTTAATGATTTGAACGAGAAACAAACAACGCCATTTTTTTTTCTTCTTCTCTTTCCCTCTCTCTCTCTCTCTCTCTCTCTCTCTCTCTCTTTCTCTTTTTATTTTTATTTTTATTAATAAATTTTTAGCCTATTTTATTTTTGTCGTATGTGATGTCTAAATGAGAATTAAAGTTAATTTTTGATTAATGAAAAATTGTAATGAATTAATTTGACTTTTCAAGTTTTATAAAAAAAGATATAAAAAAGAAAGAAGCAAGGAAAAGAAAAATGAACAATTTTAATAATTCAATAATTGTCATAATTCGAATCACGTTTCAATCGTCAATGAATAAATTTTAATTTATAATTTAATTTAATTAATGTCGGTGTTTATAACTCACTTTTTCACGTTTACGAAGAAAGTTTTCTTATTATTGTATTTAAAAAAAAATTTTTCTTGTACGATTCGTAAATAGTAATATTTAATATCTATTTTTACATGAGATAAAAAAATTTTAATAAAAAGTAATATTTTGTCAGAATTCGATCAATTTATCGAATTTTAACAATGTAATTTGATTTTATAATATTACGTTTAAACAAATCTTCGTCATTAGATCCGATCTAAAAAATTCTGTCTGTTTAAAATTAAAAAAAAAAAAAAAAAAAAAAAAAGAAAGAAAAAAAAACCAGAAATATTTTATACATTTTCACGTTTTTCCATTCTACTTCTTTTTCTTCTTTTCTTTTTCCTTTTTTTTTTTTTTTTCTTTTTCACACACAGCCGACATCCACGAGAGAAGAAAATCAGAAGAAAATAATCTTTCTTCGAATGATACAAAAATTCTATTTTCTAAATAAATATTTTTAATAAATAAAAATGATCGTTTCCGTTCGCTTGAAATGTAAAATCATGTTTAAAAATAAAATCGAATATTTCTTGAAAATTTTTCTTGTTGACGTGAATTACGATAGGCGATGATAATGAAAAATCCAATAAGTGGAATGAGAAAGAAGAAGAAGAAGAAGAAGAAGAAGGAAAATAAAGAAAACACACACACACACACACAAGAAAAAGAGAAAAAAGAAGAGTAAAAAATGAAAAAAAAAGAAAGAAAAAAGAGGAAAAAAAAAGAGAAAACAGAAAAAAAGATTAGAACACGGGACCATTCCCATATTGCTATCCCATGATAGCATTAATCGTTCGCCAAATGCGTGCACTAATGGTACGTCCATTTTCATTAAAAGTGGAAACGACGATAATCCGGGAATAGGAAGAAGTGAGAGAATACGATGTCAATAAATTTTCCTATCGTCAACGTTCCCATTAAACACGACTTTACGAGTTGTTACGTTATTCATTTGCAATGTTAATATCTCACCAAAACGATAACGCATGTTCAAATAAGATATAAGATTATATTAGAGAATATTTCTCAATAGGTTATAGTGAGAGCCAATGCTTGATATACTTAATCGACAACTTATTTTCAACTTTTATCAATCTAGATATTAGATAAAACAAGTAAAAAAGATATGAGTGTGTGTATCATGAAGGTTTTCTATATGAGCTTTAGAAAGAGAGATAAAAAGATAGATAGATAGATAGATAGAGAGAGAGAGAGAGAGAGAGAGAGAGAGAGAGAGAGAGAGAGAGAGAAGGAGAGGGAGAGGGAGGAGAGCTGGTTTATAATATTTTATAATTTAAAGGAATGCGATATCAAAGTTAAATTATGTCGTTCCCCCATAGATATCGGCGGATATGTTCACGTAATATCATTTCTACATATACGCCATTATAACTCGCTACTTAAGTTAAATTATTAACGTTATGGTTATTATTAATGCGATCCCCGAGCGTTAATAATTACAGGTTGTTAACAGCTAGAAATGAAATAGTTTATCGCTTTTTCCTACTTTAAAGAAAATGAACGATCACGATTACGATTAGGATCAAGATTAAGATCAAGAGAGAGAGAGAGAGAGAGAGAGTAGGGGGGAGTGGGAGAGAGTAAAGAGATATTAGAAATAAGATAAATATGAAATATTAAAATGACGTTGTTAGATACTTTTATTACAACGATTCATCATAATCCTTGTTTAATCTCTATAATACCATAATCAAGAATCTTTCGATGTTCCGGTTCTAGGTAACTTTGATCGAAGAACACTGTTAGAAGAAGTTAGAAAAGGAATAAGGAGGAAGAGGAAGAAGCAATAGTAGTAGTAGTAGTAGTAGTAGTAGTAATAGTAGTAATAGTAGTAGTAGTAGTAATAGTTGGCGAAAGTATAATACTAACAGTCGACTGTAATACACTATCCATATCTCTTAGGCTCCTTGTTAAAGTGGTGGAACCGCTTGTAACGTTGACATCCCGATTTCCTCGCACTTACCGCTCATTTTAACGCATTCTGAGGTAATGGCCGTTCCTTGTAAAGAAGTTAATTGGTTCCTGTGACAAGGCATCTCGCGTACCTAGGTAGGTACCTAGGTACGTACGTATGTTGGTTGATAGCTAGCTAGCTAGCTAGGTAGGTAGATAGGTAGGTAGGTAGGTAGGTAGGTAGGTAGGTTCATTGGTTGGTTGGTTTCTTGGTTGGTTGGTTGGTTGATTGGTTGTTGGTTGGTTGGTTAGTTGGTTGATACGTACATATATACGTATGTACATCTACGTCTACGTACATAGACAAGAGAGGATTCTACGTCGTTTACGTTCAAAGAAGGATTCTCTCTCTTTGACTACCTCACTCCTCTCTTCAACCTCTGCCTACCTACCCACCTACCTACCTACCTACCTACCTACCTACCTACCTACCTACCTACCTACCTACCTACCAACTTATCTCCTCTCAAAGGTTGCATCAAAGCGCGTTTCGTAGTTAGAGGATAGAACGTAATTAGAGGGCACAGGGTAAACGATTCACCTGCTTCCCTTCGATCAAAACAACATTTTATTATCCCCGATATGATTAACTTCTGCCGCTTCCTATGATCGAAGGAAGGCGAATATTAGGGATTTTAGGGTGGAGTACTTTGAAAACTAAACGATTATCTCTTATTCCGTTGGTATATTAGGTAATTAAACGAGTTTGAAGTTTTTTTTTTCTTCTTCTCCTTTTTTATTTTTCTTTTTCTTTTTTTTTTTTCTTTTTTTTTTTTTTTTTTATAAATAATCGTTATTTCTTCATACGTTTGTTAATTATTCATTGATATTTGTTCGTTTATATACTCGAAGAAGACGATTCTATTTCTTTCTTTCTTTCTTTCTTTCTCTCTCCCTTTTTTGTTTTTCCTTTTGTCCCTTGTCTCTTTTCGTTCTTTTTCGATTTTTTTGAATTAAAGTCGAATTTAATTAATGTCCCGTTTCGAGACCTTCTTTACTTCTTTTCTTTTCTTTTTTTTTTTTTCTTTTTGTTGCCTCTTCCTCGTTTTTTCTTTTCTTTTTCTTTTTCTTTTTCTTTTTTATAAATTTATTACCGAGATAAAACTTCCGTATTTGATTTCGATGAAATTTTTCTTCCAAATGAAATTCGACGATAGAATTATAATTAAAGTCAATCTTTGTCGATCAATTATTTCTTTAAATTGGTTTTGATATGAAAAGAAAAACAAACAAAACAAAACAAAAAAAAAATGAAAAATATTAATTTATCTCTCTCCGTACAATCGAACATACTTTTTATAATAATCGAATTAATCCGTGACATTATCAATATTAAAATTATCAGCGTAAAATTTGGAAAAAAAAGAGAAAAACATTTTGAGCATAATTAATTAAACGCAAAATCTTTTTCCAATTTAGTGATTTATAAAATCGATGGAAGAGGGAGATAAAGAGAAATAAAGAAAAAAGGGTGAGGGGAAAGAAAAAGGAAGAAAGAAGAAACAAAAAGAAAAACGAAAAAGAAGAAAAACAAGGGACAAAAACAGAAAGCACGATCAAGAAAAAAAAGAAAAAAAAAAGGAAAAGAAAAGAAAAAAAAATAGAAAGAAACGTGCGTGTTAAAAAAAGATGATGGTCGTGATCAATGAAGATCGCGGTCGAATCGCTTTTCTTTTTCACTTGTTCTGTTTCTGATTCTATTACCTTTTTCTTTTTTTCTTTTCTTTTGTTTCGCTTTTTTTCTTTCTTTTTTTCTCTTTCTAATTTTTTTTTTTTAATTCCCTTTTTTTCGGTGCGATCGTTCAGCTCACATACATACCGTTCCTCTTCTCCTTTCGTTGGGTCTGTCGGTCGGTAGGTCGCGTCGGTTCGGTTCGGTTCGGTTCGGTTCGGACTAGGTGCTACTCCTCCAGGTAATTTTCCTTGGATCTGCATATTTTAGCACGAACACTTCCGTCGATCATTATCCTCGTTGAGAGTCGAGCGGGCTGCAGGCCCACGAGACTTAAAGCCACGACTTTGTTGCATACAATCGCAGGATGGCTCGCGTGTATCGCATGAACCTTGCCACGCAAACGTCCCATTGGGTTAATCTCCTTTATGGAAAATCGTTGCACTTTGACCTGTACTTTTACATACATACATACATACATACATATATATATATATATATATATATATATATATATATATATACATAGACACATACGTACATACGTAGACATGTATGTACGTATGTACATACGTAAATATATATAAGCGGAATACACATCCTAGCAAATATCTCCCTCTGTTCTATCTACCCTCTCCCTTTTCCCACCTGTATCAACGATGAGAAATAGTACGAGTTAAGAGATACGATCGAAATAGATCTTCGAATATACTCGATCCAACAAATCTTAGTTGATAACTATGCAAATTATGTCGGTTAACTTTGGATATGTATTAACGAATGAATTATTTGGCAATAATCTTTTAACCCAGTACTCATCGTAGATTAGACACCGATCGCGTTAAAATACATACATACCGTAAGAACGAAAATTAAATAAGATTAATAGGATCATCTTGAATCATTTTATATATTTAGATTGAGAAAGTTGGACTTTTGGCTTAGTTTCAGTATTTATTGACGCTTAGGATACACACATAGAGAGACATGGACTCGAGTGCACTCACATACCAGAAATTTCATCTCTCTCTCTCTCTCTCCCTCCCTCTCCCTCTATATGTTTCTATCTCTGTCTTTATCTGGCACCTCGAACTTAATGAACATTTATAAATTCATAAAAATAGATCCCTTTAGTAGCCCTCACCCCACATCCCTCCTCTTTCCCTGTTTGGCACAGGGAAACCAGGTGTTAATATTTGTTTGCTAGTCGGTTATATCGGTTATCTTCTTGTTAAGCAAGATTAAGATTAACGAGCTTATATGCATATGCATGGAGATATTCTAGTTGACCTATGGAAAAATACATTTCTCGATAAATTGCACTGATTAATACAACGTTATGAGGTTTTTTATACCCACAATGCTAAACACATCCTTTCTCTACGTTTAATTTAAGCAACACATTATTATTATTATTATTATTATTATTATTATTATTATTATTATTATTATTATTATTATTATTATTATTATTATTATTATTCACTTGTATTTCTTTTACATCATCGTAATATTACAAGCGAAAATTTATACCATCGTTATCAATAGAATTGAATAGATTTTTCTTCTTCTTTTTCTTCTTTTTCTATTTTTTCTTTTTCCTTTTTTTTTTTTTTCTTCTTCTATTGTCGTAATAAAGTAACCAATAAAAAAGATTCGTTGTATTGCCAAAGTTCGAAATATTTTTCAATTTTTATGAAGATATTTTATCTCAAATTTAATATTGTCTTTCAATTGACTTTCTCATTTTTACGAATAAATCTTTGTTATTGTATTATTATAAAAAAAAAAAAAAAAAAAAAAAAATTGTCTTGTATGATTCGTAAGTGGCGATATTTAAATCTATTTTCGAAATAAAAAATATTAATAAATAGTAACATTTTGTCAGAATTTAATTGACTCATTGACCTTTTTTTTTTTTTTTTATTATTATTATTCATTTGATTTTATAATATAACGTTTTATCATAAGATAGTTTATTATTAGAAAATACTTATCATTGATTAAAAAAAAAAGAAGAAAAAAAGAAAATATTTATCGAAACGAATATACATACATACATATATATATATATATATATATATGTTGTTAATAATGTCAAGGAATTATGTAATAAATATAACGTCTGTAATTATACGTAACATTATGGTATTTATCTATGAACGAAAACAGTCGTTTTAAATAGATTTAAAAATAATCTATCGAGGTTTAAAATTATAAGGAAGACGTTTAAAATACATAGTAAATAAAGTTTTGTTCGAATATGCGAGCTACTTTAATTGTAATGACTATAATTAGCAGCACTTATGCGAACGATAAAGAAGTTAAACATCAACGGAAACTTGGAGACGCGGCTTAAGTCGTGCCTGAGATTATCGTCAGGCAATGGCCGTGTCTAAGCTATGCTGCAATGCAAGCGGAAAGAGAGAGAGAGAGAGAGAGAAGAAAAAAAAGAGGAAAAAAAAAGTCACGTCGATGACTCGATGATGCAAGTAATTCGTATCAAGTAAAAAAGCATTTCTCCTTTCAACGTTCATGACTCCCATTTATGTTTAGAAATTTAAACAACGCCATATGGATATATTAAAGAACGTCACGGATACTTAAGGAGTATTTATCTAAGTTAAAAATTTACGATCGAAATCGTGGAACATTTATTTCTCTTATTGTCAAGAATTAAATTCATTTTTGTTTCTTTTTTCTTCTCGTTTTTTCTTCTCGTTTAATTATTATTATTTAAGATCGTAAAATCAATTAAGAAATTAATAATATGATTTAAATATTAGATGTGTTTAATAAAATTAATTTTTTCGTCTTCTCCTTTTCTATCTTTTTTTTGTTTTTTTTGTTTTTTTTTATTTTTCTCTTTTTTTTTTTTTTTTTGAAAATATCAATCGTCTGGATCATTTTTGTTATGAAATATATAGATCGTAATTATTTCTTTCGGATTATTGTTTTTCTCTCTTCTTCTTTTTCTTTTTTTTTTGTGTTTTGTTTTTCTTCTTATTTATTCACGTTTAATTAAATTTCATCGAGTATCCATTGACACTTGAATTCGAAAAATATGAATATTATTTATCAACTAATAATATTTATATATATATATATATAAATTAAATTTTATTAAATGCATATAGATTTTTCATATACAATTGCAAAAATAACGAATTATCAAGGAAGTTCGAAAACTTTTTGTAAGATCATTATCAAATCATCGAAAACAATAATTTCTTCGAGATGACAATTATATCGAATGAAATTTAAAAGTGTTAGCGATCAATATTCACGAACGAATAAAAAGTATCATCGTAAATAAATATTTTTCCAAAATAATTATTAAATTTTTTCGAAATGGTGTATCCTCGATTATATTTCACTTATATTTCGATATTAAATTTCATTAAATACATACATTCCTTTTTCTCATCGATCATCAACCCTTCTCACTTTTCTTAAAATTACGAATTATCTAATCTAAAAACGTACGATAAATTTTTAAAAGATATAGTATCACCTATCTACGTTATTATTAAATATATTAATAGATATCGTCATTATCGTCATTATCGTCATTATCGAAGTATCATTGATATTATTCTATCAATCGATTCTATTTATTAATCACTCTTGAAGAGTTTCCTTTGAAAGAAACTAAAGAAATAAATATGTCGTTCGTTCAATCATTCTTGAAACTTATTAACAAATTTATCGAATTAAACGACGAATGATATGAAAAAAGAGAGAGAGAGATATAGAGAGAGAGAATTAGATATATCTAAATACAAAAGTGAACCTCTCAAGTACGATAAATTTCTGTCGCTCGATGCACGATTCGCAAACGTGGAAAGGATATTAATACGTGCTAAGTTAATCGTCGAGGTAACTCGTTCGCAGCTGTGGCGTCTTGTTAAGCTATCTCGAATCCAAAGAAGCGTCGTCAAAGGTAAGAGGGATTATCAGGAATAAATCTCGAGGGTCGCTAAAATTTCCCTCTGTTCTTCGATTCGTTCGTCGTTGTTCTCTTTGAAATACGATATCTCCGATTATACTGAAGATTTTTATCTTTTTTTTTTATTTATTTATTTTTTTGTTTTTTTTTTTTTTTTTTTTTTTTTTTTTTTTTTTTTTTTTTTTTTGATCATAACCACTTTTATATACGTTCGTTATTATAGGATATAATTACGTGAAATGTGTTAATGAAACACGAAATTCAATGAAATGATCGTTTCGATATACTATAATCAATTTGTAGGATCATTTGTAGTTATTTTCATTTTTTTTTCTTTTTTTTCTTTTTTTTTGATTTACTTATAAAAATAAATGATGTTTGAAAAATTACGGGAAAAAGATTTTCTTCTCTTCGGACAAATTTGCAATTTTTCCGATTAGTATTCTTTCGTCTTTTCTTGTTCGTTTTCGTCTGAGTTTGGTTTTTTATTTTTTTTTTTTTTTTTTTTTTAAATACATATAAACATAATTCGAAAATCGTTCGGACAAGGTTAAATCGAGATCAAATTGATAAATTGCATTGATAGATCATTCGATATATTTCACGTTTCGTATTAACTTAATGTATCACTTAAAAATATTGATTATAATTGGTAACAATCGATAACAAATTTTTTTGTTTATAAAAAAAAATTGTAAATTACCCTTGAAGTCTAAAAAAAAAGAAATCGTAAGAATATCGTTTACATATTTCGACAAAAATTAATAAAAGATCCGTGTCATTTGATAAACATCTATCATGTAAGACTACTATTCCTTCTCTCTTTCTCTCCCTTTTGTTTATAAAAAACAAAAAAAAAAACAATTGTAAATCACCCTTGAAGTCTAAAAAAAAAAAAAGGAAAAAAGAAAAAAATCGTAAAAATATCTTTTAAATATTTCGACAAAAATGAAAATTTGAATAATTTGATAAACGTCTATCATGTAAGACTACTATTGCTTCACTCTTTTTCTCCCTTTTGTTTATGAAAAACAAACAAAAAAAAAAAAAAAAAAAAAAAAAATAAGCAATTGTAAATCACCCTTGAAGTCTAAAAAAAAAAAAAGAATAGAAAAAAGAAAAAGAATCGTAAGAATATCGTTTAAATATTTCAACCAAAATTAATCGGAAATCCGTGTCATTTGATAAATGTCTACCATGTAAGACTACTGTTCCCTTCGCTCCTTCTTCTCTCTCTCTCTCCCTCCCCCTCTCTCTCTCTCTCTCTCTCTCTCTGTTCCTTTTGTTTATAAAAAAAAAAAGAAAAAAAAAAAAAAAGAGAAAAAAAAAGTTTTTAGAAATGATTCCTGTTAGTGTATATAAAGTATGGGAGAATGGTTGTCTATGTCGCTTAGAGTTAGCGCGGGGTAAAATGGAAATGCATAGCAGCGGGCGGTATAAGGAAGGGGAAACCCCGTGGTTTCGAAACGGTTTCGTCGAGAAACGTGCCAGCTTTGAGAGTAAGAAAGATAAAGAAAGATAGATAGATAGATAGAAAGATAGATAGATAGATAGAAAGAGAGAGAGAGAGAGAGAGAGAGAGAGAGGGAGAGAGGGAGAGATATCGAGGGAGCCGTTCGTATTTCGAGCCCTTCCTTCCTTTCGATCTCAACCCTACTGCTTTTCGGACCGACGCTTTCTCCGTTGAAAGCTCTTTTTTCCGCCACCGAAAAGACGAAAAAAAGGAAGAGGAGAGAAAAGAGAAAAGAGAAAAGAGAGAGAAGGTAAAAAAAGGACTCCATTTACCTTCTACACTCGACGAAACGTTGTTTTTTTATTACCGCAACGCGAGGGTGAAACGTCAAGAGGAAAGAAGGGTGGAGAGAGAGAGAGAGAGAGAGAGAGAGAGAGAGAGAGAGAGAGGGAATGAAAAAGCTTTGATTTCCGTCGCGAGAACAGATTCCCATCTCTTGCGTTAGTGATTTAGTCTTTTAGGGGTGATACAATTTTACGCGTGAAATTGTTGACTACGAATGATTAGATTTCCGTTATCTATTTATTTTTTCTTTTTTTTCCTTTTTCCTCTTTTTCTTCCTTTTTCTAACGACAATACTAATTAGGAATTTATTCGTTTATTTATCAGATTTCTTTTTGTTTTTGTTTTTGTTTTTGTTTTTATTTTTCTTTTTCGTCCGAATATAAAATGACAATTATTCGTTCATAATATCTTTTAGTTTTTACATGTGAAGAATGTATTATGAGAATGATTAGATTTTGCCTTTCTGTTTTTTCTTTTTTTTTTTTTTTTTTTTAATGGCAATACATAGGAATTTAATTATTTAATTATTTGTTTTAGGTATAAAATAATAATTATTTATTTATCTTAATTATCATCGAATATTCATATATCGAAATAAATTCGATACGTAAATTGTTATTTATAATTGAATTATGATCCTTACTGATTTGTCTATTGGATCTAATTTAAATCAAATACGACAGACGATAGATTTAATATAGAAATAATTGAATTATCTTTGCGATAAAAATATTGAATTAATCCGTAAACATCTAATTCGATCGAGAAATTAAATTGAAAATTTACGAATAAAAACAAACGCGCACGAATTGATCGTGTAAAATGATAAAATTAAAAAAAAAAATGAAAAAAGAAAAAAAAAATAGTAAATTATAAAACAATACATTTATTTCAAATACGTGTCATTCAAACATACATAAAATCTTTTAATCTCGCAATACGTATTTATCTAATAGCATGATTAATAACGAATCTGTCGAACGAGTATAATTTTAATTTGAATACAATTATTACGTTACAATTATCATTTCAATTTTCAATGGGAAAATCATCGTCCTCATACCCATTTGTTCCCATGGCCGATTCCCATGGACAAAGGAGAACCATGAAATTTTGTCGTGAATAGAACCATGTCAAAAGAAATTGTTATTGCTCGGTAAATGTCGGATCTTTCTTAAGCAAAAAAAAAAAAAAAAAAAAACAAGAAAAAAAAAGAAGAAAAAAAGGAAAAGAAAGATACCATGGTATGGGTTGTTCTGCCCGCGTCGGTTTTTACGGTGAACCCGAACAAACGAACTCATGGAAAAAAAAAAAAAAAAAGAAAAAAAAAATAAAAGAAAACTTGGCGACTTTACAACACCATAGAATTTTTCGAGTTTCCGTCGTTCTTGAATCGAACGTTGGTAAGAATCACGACGATAGAATTCGTCGAGTATAAAGTTGAGAGAGAGAGAGAGAGAGAGAAAGAAAGAGAGAAAGAGAGAGAGAAATATAGACGGACAGAGAGAAAGAAAGAAATAAAGAGAGAGAGAGAGAGAGAGATGGACAGAGAGAAAGAAATAAAGAGAAAGAGAGAGAGAGAGAGAGAGAGAGAGAACACAGTTCAGCACCGCAGTTTATTTCGGTCGAGTTAATTAGTGTTGCCTCGCGAGGTTTACGGTTGACATTTCGTTGGTCGTTCGTTGGTTCGTTCCATCGTTCGTACGTTCGTCGTTTCGTGGTATATAAGAGAAGTAGTGGGGAGGGGACGAGGCAGCGACCAGAGAAGAGAAGAGAAGAGACGACGACGACGACGACGACGACGAAGAAGAAGAAGAAGAAGAAGAAGAAGAAGAAAAAGGGGAAGAAGAAGAGAGGGGAAAGTCGAAGGGAGACCGGCTTTTTTACGGCAACATACTGGTCGGCCATACCGAGATAGAAAAAGAGAGAAAAAGAGTTAAAGAAAGAGAGAGAGAGAGAGAGAGAGAGAAGACTCGAAGTAGAAGACGAAATCGAGCGAGGTAGAAAGAACGGTGATGAGGGGGCCTACGAGGGAAGAAGGGTGAGGGAGGGTGAGGAGGGGGGTGAAAGAAGAGAGAACAAGGACACGCCGACCAATAAAACTGCAGTGGCCCTCGAAGGTGGCCGAAAGGCGCCAGGGCAGTCTGGACCTCCCTTATTAGCTTCCCTCTCTCTCTCTCTCTCTCTCTCTCTCTCTCTCTCTCTCTCTCTCTCTCTCTTTCTTTCTCTCATTCTCTCTTTCTATCTGTCTCTGTTTCTCACTTATTCTCTGTCTCTCTTTCTCTTCAACCTCAAATCTTTCGTTTTATCGAAGGGTGTTAATATTTCGTAATGTTTCTCTTTATGATACTCGAATCAGAGAGAGAGAGAGAGAGAGAGAGAGAACTTTTATAATTCGACTTGAAAGAGAAGAGAAGAAATTTGAAGAACGTGAAACGAAAAGTAAAAAAATGGATTTAGAGTGAGAGACGGGGTATTGATGACGGTGATTAAAGTGGACGAGTGTCATAAAAGTCAACAAAAGATATGATAAGTAAAATCGACATTTTTATCTGTCTGTCTCTATCCATCCATCTATCTATCTATCTACATGTAATAAAATTCAAGTAATAAAAGTAAAAATCTTTTGATAATCTATCGTTAGCGAATTAATTAATAATGATAGAAATGAAACTGATGATGATGATAATAATAATAATATAAAATTATATAATATTTAATTACATTACTTGAACGGTGGACTTGTTAGATTTACAACAGGAATCTTTAGCTTTCGTTTCTTTTCTTTTTTTTTTTTCTTTCTTTTTTCTTTTTTTCTTTCGATTTTTTTCCTTTTTCGATTTACATCGCAGAAATAATTCTTCAATTCTCGATTATCGATTTCGTCATTGGAGAAATAAATTTGATAGATATCAGTTCGTTATTTAATTTAAGTAAGTAATCAAATTATAAAGTGAAATCTTTTTCTCGTCAGATCTTTTCTTTTGTTTGTTTGTTTGCTTTTTTATTTTTCTTTTTTTTTTTCTTATTTTTCTTTTTTTTTCTGAAAAGAATTACGAACTAACCGAGAGAAAGGTAAGGTGAGAAAAAGAATGAAAGTGTGAAAGAGAGAAAGAAAGAGATAAGGAAAAAGGATCGGATTCTTTCCCCACCTTTCTCTTTCTCTCTCTGTCTCTCTCTCTGTCTCTCTCTCTCTCTCTCTCTCTCTCTTTCTTTCTTTCTTTTTCATCTAACTAGGTCGAGGGTGAAATGAGGGAAGAATGGTCAAATAAAATAGGAAATCTCATAGAAACTAGAGTGCTAAGCGAGCTGGACCGTTTGCTGCCTTATTAAGCACTCTTATCGTTTTTGAAAGAAAGAGAGAGAGAGAAATAGAGAAAGGAAAAGAGAGAGAAAAAGAGAGAGAGAGAGAGAGAGGTAATGGCTCGGACACGGCCATTTAACTTTTACTCGACCAGCAAACAAGTAGGAGTAGACATACCGAAGATAAAGATAGAAGTTGGTTTGAAAGGTATATACCTATTTACCTACCTACCTACCTACCTACCTACCTACCTACCTACCTATCTGTCTATCTGTTTGTCTACTTACTTTTCTTCTTAACTTTCCAAAAAGAAAAAAGAAGAAGAATAAAGAAAAGATTTGTTTCTTATCTAACGGTCATAGCTCGTGTTTGTTGTAAACATCGAATGAATTTCTATGACAACCATTAAAGGACATAATACTTCCGTAAGAGATTTATACATGTATACCTGTAGTTAAATACCTACTTAGTTTCATACTTGTAATAAATATATTCATACTTGTAATAAATATATATGTATATATTTTTTCTAAATTTTTCAAAATTTGTTCCTACAATTTTTATTATAAGTTTCTATATTTTTCGATCAAATAAATATTGTTTTTAATTATTACAAAAGTAATAATAGAATTTTTATATAATTAATTAAGTATATATTTATATATATATATATATATATATATATATATACAAATAGATAATTAAAATATTATTTCATTCTTATTCGTTTTTTCCCGACGGAGAGTGTAAGAAATTTTTCTTTCATTTTTAATTAATATAAATCACTAATCCATATTATATATCTCAGGGCATAAAATACAAAATAGAAAACGTAATTCATCGAATCGTATTACGTTTTTACGTAATTTTTATTTTAATATTTTTCAATTTACGAATTTTTATTTTAATATTTTTCAATTGAAATTTATATTTCTATCAATGATGACTAATAACGAGCTCTAATTAATCAATAATACAACTATTGTCTTAATTAATCGATAATTTATAAATCGTTCGTTGATGATCGATAAGATTTTCATTCATACGATCTATGAAAAAAAGAAGAACGATATTTGTCACGAATAGAAAAAACAAATATGACAATTATCATCCAATTACTTATTTATCCATTATTTAAATTAATTCTGCAATATGCTTAAACAATTAAATTGATAATAGAAAAGAGTATTCGAAAAATATAATAAAAAGAAAAAAAAGTCTTTTCAATTCTGTAATCGTAACGAATATACGCAGCTATACATATAAATATGCGTGTACCAAAAAAAAAAGAATAAAAAAAAAAAAAGAACAAAAAGAAACAAACAAAATAATAATAATAATAATAATAATAATAATAATAATAATAATAATAATAAATAAAGAAATAAATAAATGAATAAATAAATAAAATAAAATGAAAAAGGAAAAAGAAAAGAACTCTAATGCAAAAATTGTTTCTATTGAACTCGGCTCTTTGTATGGATGTATTTTTTTCAAATACACACACACGTGTTCGCGCGTGCACACATATACGCACGCATAACCATATTCACTGAAAGAGAAAGAGAGAGAGAGAGAGAGAGAGAGAGAGAGAGAGAGAGAGAGGGAAAGAGGGAAAGAGAGAACTACTATTCCGGAGGCTTCGGCGATCGATTATCCAGCACGCGAAGATAATTGCCAGGAGAATATATACTCATACAAAAGGTGACTCGTAATACTTTATCTCACGGTCTTGAAATATATATATATATATATATACCGTCTTTGCTATAAAAGATTAAAATCACTTCTTTCTTCTTTCTATCGCGCGAGGGAAAAAGGAAAAAAAAGATCCTCGTCGTAGGAGCAAGTAATGCATAAATAAATGAAGTATGTAAGTAATCAAGGTCACAGCAAGGATAACGAAGCAAAGCAAAGCAAATCAAAGCAATGGATTTGAAATTTTTCATTACGAATAACAATTAATTACGATTGATCCTTTAGATATATTCCCTTTTTTCATTTCCTTTTCTTTTTCTCTTTTTCTCTCGCTCCACCCCTCCCTCCCCCCCCGGCCCGCTGCGCTCCACCCCCCTCCTCCAACCTCCTTTCTTTTTCTCCTTCGATTCCTATCGACGTTAATGTCGGCTCTTTCAAAGAAAACGAAAAAAAAAAAAAAAAGAAAAAAGAAAAGTAAAAAATAAAAAGATAAAGAAGAAGGGGTAACTAATTCATTGAGGAAGTATTTAATAAAAATCGTCGGGTACAACGTTTAAACGATAGAAACGTAATGGGCGCAATAAAAGACGTTTTATAAGCGGAGTTACAAACGTAAGTAGGTAATTCATATCGCATAATAATAAAACTTTAAGTGTTTCATACCTGTTCAGAAATTATTAGCACACTAGCGGCCAATGTTCTTAGGTATTTATTAGAACGTATAACTAAAAACACGTTGATAGAACATAATAATTCATTTTTCTAATTTTTCTTTTATCCAATATCTTCCATCCCTCTCTTTCTCTCTCTCTCTCTCTCTCTCTCTCTCTCTCTCTGTCTCTCTCTGTCTCACTCTTTCTCTCTTTCATTCTCGCCATAGTAATCTATCCAACAACATTCGTAAGACAACAGTGACAACAACAGCGACAACAACAATTCCGAAGTTCTTCGTTCATTCATTCATCGAGACAGAGAAAGAGAGAGAAAGAGAGAGAGAGAGAGAGAGAGAGAGAGAGAGAATGAAAATCGATCAATCTTCGTCGACATTCAATTCAACATAGAATAGATACTTTTCGAAAACTTTTTAATACATCTATCTGTTTGTCTGTTGAGTTAAATATTTTGATCAATGTAATAAAGTATATCTATAGTTTTTAAAATGTTGTAGAAAAGTATTCACTTATTTATTTATTTATTTATTTATATCTTCCTTTTTGACACACACACACACACACACACACACACACGCGCGCGCGTAAGTAAAAAATATCTATGTATACATCAAACGAAACATTAAATGGGTTATTGTGTGGTATTCTAACACATGTCATTTTATTTTGAAAATTTAGAAAAGAAAAGAGAGAGAGAGAGAGAGAGAGAGAGAGAGAGTGAGAGAGAGAAAGAAAGAGAAAGAAAAGAAAAGGAAACCAAAGAAAGGTAAAGAAAAGAACAGAAAAAGAAACATCGGATTGTGTCAGTGACGATGAAAATGACAGAGGGTGTGAAAAAGGCGAGAAATCTAAAATGTCGAAGAAATGGAGTCTCAATGGTTTCCTTCGTCTTTTTCTCTTTTCTTTCCCTTTTTTTTTTCTCTCGCTCTCTTCTTCTCGAAAGATAGGGGATGAACGCGGAGGCGGGATAGTTTAATAAACAATATTTCGAAAAAGTCTCGTCCAAAAATAAAAAAAAAGAAGAAGAAGAAGAAGAAGAAGGGAAAAAAATAAAAGGAAAAAGGAGGCGTGATCGACAGTTCAGCAAGTTTACGTAGGGTAATAAATCATTCTAAGAAATAGAAAGAACAACCAAGAATAAGAGAGAAAGAGAGAGAGAGAGAGAGAGAGAGAGAGAGAGAGAGAGAAAGTAGTGGGCGCTATTCGTTCAAGGACTCAGTAGAGAGATCAGGTACAAGAAGGATCTTCTCCAAAGGATCCTTATCTCCCAAGGACCTAGTCGACCTGTCGACTAATCCTATTAGCGGCGCTGGATCTCGTTGCGTCGTAACTACGAATCCACTCTAGCATACCCCGCAACCCTTAACCATTCCATTTCCCCCAACCCTCATTTAACCATTGTTTCATCCGTCGCATTCGACACGAATCTGTCTCTTTCACTCTCTCTGTCTCTCTGTCTCTGTCTCTCTGTCTTTTTCTCTCTGTCCATCCGTTTGTCTCTCTCTTTCTTCCTGTAATTTTCTTTTCGCTCAATTTCAAATGAAAAAAAAAAGAAAAATTCGAACTCAGTCGGTATACTTTCTAATATCCTTCTAATAAAATATCCACCATATTGATCAATAAACCATGAAATTGAACGGATATAGTTATCGTAGGAATAAGAAAAAAAAAAAAAAAAAGAAAAGAACATTCTTTCTTTCTTTCTTTCTTTCTTTCTTTCTTCCTTCCTTTCTTTCTTGTTTTCGTCTTTTCTTTTATTCCTTATATCGTTAAATATCAAATCATATGGAATATAACTGGTTAAGTATAACAGATTTTAAATATGTGAAAACTAATTTGAAATATCAAAGTCATTTGAGTTAGAATGAATTCTTTCGAGACGATTTACGGTGCAGTGGTATGGTAGAAAGAAGGGGAATAGGAAGAGAGAAAGAGAGTGAGAGAGAGAGAGGGAGGGAGAGAGAGAGGGAGGGAGAGAAATAGTTGGGGTACCTAAGCAGTTAATGATCCGTAAAATTATTCCAAGTGGTAAAGAGAAGAAATAGAAAGAGACATATATATATATATATATACATAGTATGCGGCATATTAAAGGCACCATGGCTAATCTTTTTTAAAGAGAAAGAATCAGCGAACTAGAAGAATTGCCTTCAACTAATACGTATCTATGTAACGTGTACACGGCTGACTTGCCGTTAGGATGTTCGTTCGTCCGAACTAAACGATTATTAACCGACGTTTAACAGAGTTATATCGAGGTCCTCCCAGTGTTTGGTATATCTATAATAATGGCCGGCGATCCACGAAATGAATTTTCTACGTAACAACGTCAAGAAACGTCCGAGTAAACGATCTTACACGTAAACGATCGTAGACAATCGATTTACCGTTATATTATCAAAACTATATCGAGAAATCTATCCAAAAGTTTATAATTTTTTGTGAGGAGAAGTGAAAAAAAAAAAACAAAAAAAAAGAAAGAAAAGAAGGAAAAAATCGAAGCAAGAGAAAACGGAGAAGAAGAAGGCGAAGAGAAAAGAAGAGAAGGAAAAAAAGAAAAAAAAAAAGAAGGAAAAGAAAAGAAAATCCAGAAGAAAAAACGAAAAACAACCCATAGATATAGATAGATAAGGTATTACTGTCTACTAGGGCAGGTAGTATGAGTTGGTTGTTGGTTGGATGTTGCTCGTTAAAGATTTCACGATAGACAGAGCAAAGAAGAAGGAAACACACACAGAGAGAAAGAGAGAGAGAGAGAGAGAGAGAATGACAGGTCCATAGTTGAACAATAGTACGATATAAGCCGGAAGAAGATAGCTGTCTCGTTGTAGAGCAAAGAGAGAGAGAGAGAGAGAGAGAGGGTGGGAGATTTATTTAAGTCCCTTTGGCCCGTCGGCTTGACAAGAGTAGACTCGCGTAAACACACTCGTTTCTCCTTGTTCCACCGTTGCTGTTTGTCCCGCGCGTACGGAAGAGTACCTATTCGAGAGGGTTGTGCTCGGGCAAAATATAGGCAGGGGGGTCAAGAGAAAGAGAAATAGAAAAGGATAGAAAGAGAAGTGGGGAAAAGGAAAAGAAGAGAACGAAGTAACCAGCAGCAACAGCAGCGGTGGCGGCGGTGACGACGGTGGTGGAGGCAGCGGCGGCGGCGGCAACAGCAGCAGCAGCAGCAGCAGCAGAAGGAACAGCCAGTCAGTAGTGGTGGTAGTAGTGGTGGTGGCGGTGGTGGTGGTGGTGGTGGTGGTGGTGGAGGTGGTGGTGGTGGTGGTGATGGTTGGTGAAGGTAGTGGTGGTGGTAAAAGTAGTGGTGGTAGTGGTAATGGTGGTGGTGGTGGTGATGGTGGTGGTGGTGGTAGTCTAGCAGAGCAGCAGAGCAGCTCGTTTCACGGTAGGTTTCGTTCAATTTCGAGGTGGGGCAGGAAAGTAGAATAGGCGTTTGAATAAAAGATAGGCGGGGCAAGTTACGTACCGTATGACCAATGGGACGTAACGAGATAGTAGATGTGACACGCCCGTTAGATGCGTCACCGAGCTATTAGTAATCCTTATTGGTTATAGCTCGTACGGTAGGCGTATACCTAAGGAATAGTGGGGGTAAGCTCTGCTTTCAGTTTTCCTCGCCAGAGGGGGAACCGGGACGGAGCGGAGCGGCACCGAGCGAAGCACGCTGAAGTGGTGTGAGTGCCAGCGAGTCAGTCGCAGACTGGAGTGCCCTG
>NC_060966.1:3860819-3893319 GCF_910589235.1 Vespa crabro
GGACGAGGAGGAGGAAGAAGGAAAGAAGGAAAGAAAGAAAGAAAGAAAAAGAAAAAAAAAAGAAAAATAACAAAGGAAAAAAGAAAGAAAGAAATAATATTAACGAATTAAATACTTTCTAATCGTATAATATAATAATTTATAATAAATTTTCGTATTATTTCGTGGAATATAATACCACGAGTATCTCAAAATCTAATCAGATCGAATTAAAAGAACATATTTTCTTCGCATTATAAATTCGTTATTAAATTTTTTAATCATTCAAGAATAAAAGAAAAAGAAAGAAAGAGAGAGAGAGAGAGAGAGAGAGAGACAGAAAGAAACGGACGGATGATCATGAGTGAATATTCACTTCCGTATATATATATATATATATATATATATATATATATATATATATATATATAAACGGATATCATTAAATCGATAATACGTAAAAGATCTAAAATGATCATACAAATTTGATTAAACTCTCGGATCATCGTGAACGACGGGTGGTTTGGTTGCTTATCTTCTTCTTCTTCTTCTTCTTCTTCCGTCGTTCGAGACAACGTTAACATTTCTGCTCTTCTCTTTCTCGTACGAGATATCTTCGTTCGAGCATCTGTTCACGGCAGTTCTTTCTCCTAATAATGCCGATATAAAGGGAATCGTGCAACGGATATGTCGTGCTGCGCCACATAATTACGGCCCTGAACACGGAAGCACCTTTGTATATCTTCGGTATATATCGCATTTTGGGATCATGCCTTACATTCTCTCTCTCTCTCTCTCTCTCTCTTTTTATCTACGCAGCCCTCAAATTCCCCCTCCCCCTCCCGGCCCTTCCCTCTTCACCATCATCCCATCCCATCCCCTCCCACCTCCCAACCCCTCCTCCCCCCGATTCCCACATCAAGTATATCTACACCTCTTTTTTCGCCGCCCTTTTTCTCTCGCGATGGGTTTCATGGGTATATAGTTATCGCACACCAATCGCTCTGGACAAACGTTGAAAAAGCGACGAGCCTTGCTAATTACAAACCACTATTACTATCTCTCTCTCTCTCTCTCTCTCTTTCTCTCTCTCTCTCTCTTTATATATATATATATATATATATATATATATATATATATATATGTGTATATGTATATGTATGTATATGTCTATCTCTCTTTCTTTCTGTTCTGTGTTTGCATTGTGAGTCTTTCTTTCTTTCTCTTTCCCTTTTTCCTCTTTATTTCTTTTTCTTTTTTTCTTCTTCTATTTCTTTTTTTTCTTCTTATTCTTTTTTTTCTTTTTTTATTGTTTTTATTTTCTTTTTTGTTTTTTTTTTTTTTTTTTTTTTTTTTACGCATTTCTAACGCGAAAGAAGATACGAACGATACCGTACGTGTACGTTTATTACTATCGTCGAATATTTTTATTTTTTTCTTTCTCTTTTTTTTTTTTCTTCTTCTTTCTTTTTTTCCACAACGATCTGAAGATTTGATTCGTATAAAATTAATTGATAATTATTTTTATTCGGTGTACTTTTTCCATTCTCTATAATTAATTATCACTCTTGTACTTGGTAGCTCGAATTCAGGATGCTTTTATAATTGTAATTAATTAATTGTAATTAATTAATTCGTTTAGGAAATACGAATTCGAGAGTGTGCGAGAATTCGTATTTCCGAGATATTTTTGTTTTCTATTATTTTGTCTGTTTTCATTAAGTTTCGTTTCGTTTCGTTTCGTTTCGTTTCGTTTCGTTTTGTTTTATACGAATTTAAACGGGGATTATATTCGATAGAAGAATGATCGCGCGATGTATAAATGATTACTTTTATAATTGAGAATATCGTTAGAACGTAGCGTCAATTTTGAAATATTTTTATCTTTATGATTATATGAAAAGAATTTAATTGAGCAAAAAGAAAAAAAAGATAGAAAAGAAAAAAAAGAAAGAGAGAAAGTAAAAAAGAAAAAAAAAAAAAAGAAACAAGACAAAGAAAAATATCCATACGACGTATGTCTCGATTTATTCGTAATACGATCTTAAATCATAATATTAATCATGGCAATTGAATTTTTATTAATCGTTACTTTTAATATACGTTTAATATAAATAACCAGATAGTAAGATAAATAGATAGAGTCGGTAGTCAAATGTAGATTGAAGTCAGATATCGTTTGACATTAAGATTAGAAACGCGATTGATTTATGATTGGTTTGTTCTGTTCATAAGCAAGAATTATTATATCATTTATAATACTGTTCATTTAAAAAAGAAATATCATAAAGTAACTTGATTCGATTAATTTGATTAATACGAAAACGAATATTTTATTGTGAATTGAAATTGAATATTAATTTTCGCTATTCATCGTTTAATCATCAATCCAAATGTTTAGAAACGGTATATAGTAAATTATATATAAATGAGATTTTATTCAACTATATTATTGATAAAAATACAATCGAAAGTAAAATTAATAATGAAATTAAAAAATTTATAACGAAGTTAAAAAATTTATAACGAATTTAAAAAATAACTTAATAACGAGATTAAAAAAAAAAAAAAATTCCATTTGAACGATTTATAACGATAAATAAGAAAATATAATTACAATTATATTTAAATGGCAATAAATAATATTATATTTATTTATTCAATTTAATCGTAGATATAACATTTTCGATTAAAGATATTATATAAATTTTATTATCAAAATTAAAATCATAGTTTCGTCTCTAATCGAACAATTTAATTTACATATATATATATATAATATATATATATATATATATATATTAAAACTTCAAATATATAAAGAAAAAAAAAACAACTTGCGCATTAAGGACGTTTAACGTAAAACAAAGCAAAGTTAATTAAAGCAAATCAATGAATAAAATCAAAAATATAATTAATAAGACGTTATTCGTTGATTGAAAAATTTTTTTTCAATCTATTTGAAAATATTTTCACAATTATTAACAAAATTGTGTAAAATTTACTTTGTACGATCGATATTTAGTTACTTACAGATATCTCGTGATATCAAAATACTTGGTGAGATTTTAACGCGTTGTTGCGGACGCGATATTGAAACGGTTTAACACGCACGCGGAAAACCGGTTGCTCCTTGACCGGTGCACGTGTTTGCCGCGCGTTCTCAACACAAACGGAGATGCCGATTTACGCGCGAATTCGCAACGTTACTATTCGAACTGTCTTCTCTCTCTTTCTCTCTCTCTCTCTCTCTCTCTCTCTTTCTCCTTTTCTTTCACACACACCCACACACACACACACACACAAGTGTATACACTCTCTTTTGACCGACTCTATCGATCTCTCCGATCTCACCTTCGATTCTCACAACTCTTAAGACTCTTCCTTGCTAAAGTGAAAGAAATTTTCTTCTCTTTGAAATGAGAATCCCATAAAAAAAAAAAGAGAAAAAAGAAAAAATATAAAAATAAAAAAATAATAAATATAAAAGAAGAACAAAAAGAGAAACGAAGGAAAAAAATCCCAGATCAAATTCACATATATTCTTTCGAAACAATTACGATATCGTCAAATTGATTTTATAACGATCTATAAGCGTTAATTAAATATTTACGATTATCTCTCTGTATACGTAGATCAAAAAGAAAATGGAATAAGAAAAATTTGTAAAGATAAATCGTAAAAAGAATAAAAGAAAAGAACAAGAAAGAAAGAAAAAAGATAGAGAAAAAAAATTTAATGTTTCTCGAACGATAACAACATTAAAAAAACAATCTTATGATCATAGATAAGTTCGAATGACATCGAAAGAGAGAGAGAGAGAGAGAGAGAGAGAGAGAGAGAGAGAGAGAGAGAGAGAGAGAGAGAGAGAGAGAGAGAGGGCAAAGAAGAAGAGGAAGAAAAATCTCTGCAATAAAAAAAAGTAGTAAAAGAAAAAAGAAAAGAAAAATTCTAAATTTATAAACTTATAGGAATATAAGTATAAATAGAAAAGAGAGAGAAAAAAGAAAAAAGAAAAAGAACGAAGATGAGATAGATAATTTATATTCCAAAGTGAAAGCATCGAAAAGGGGGGAAAAAAAAAAAAGAAAGAAATTATGATGACGACGACAACGACGACGACGACGACGACGACGACGACGACTACGACTACGAGGTCGACGATGAGGACGACATTGTGTATCCAACTTCGGTTCTTACACCATAAAAATCTTACTTCGCTTTCGACAAACGTTTCAAACGTCAGGACCGAGAGAAAAGCATAAAAATACCCTTTTACGCCTCACCAAGAGAGTCACGCGACTTTTTAACGTCGAGTTACTGCCACTTTAACGGAGTCTTTAACGCTTCAAATAGATCTTCGAGACCCTCTTTCGAAACACCCCTCTCTGTAACACCCCCTTCTTTCTCTCTCTCTCTCTCTCTCTCTCTCTCTCTCTCTTTCTTTTTGTAACTCCACCCCCAAATGTTCCCCCAACATTTTCCGCAGGCCGTTTTTAAACGAAACTTTTCTTCTTTCTTTTTCCCTTCGTTGCTCTTTAAAACCTTCCCTCCCCTTCCCTCTCACTTTCTTTTCCTCGTCCCTCTATATAACCCCCCGTACCATCACCTCAGTAAACCTTCTTCTTTCCTCGCCGATGGTAATTAATGTCGTCGTATCTCTTCGTTCGCCGATTTCGTTGTCTACGTCGTCTTCGTCTTCGTTATCGTTTATATTCAAGCATTTCATTCTCTTTAAGATAAAATCGATCAATCTTAATAGAATTATGTTATATCGAAATATCTGTCATTATAAATTGTAAATAAGTTAAGAAATAAATATATAGTTATTATATATATAAATATCATATATATATATATATATATATATATATATATATATATATATAGTATGATTGGTATATAAATGGTATATGATTGGTATATATATATAATTAAAATATCTATATGTATATATATATATATATATATATATACATATAATATATAATATGTATATATGGTATATCTATTGTACTTAACATTACACCATATATATATATGTATATATATAATATAATAATATATAGTATATATATATAGTATGATATATTACGCTAAAATATATTATATATATATATATAATTATATATATAATTAAAATATCTATATATATCTAAGTACTTAATTTCTTCTACTTACCGAAGTAAGTAGTAGTTAGTCTTTTCTGTAGCTATACATTGAAGACAAAAAAAGAGGACAAAAAAAGGAAAGGATAAGTAAAAAAAAAAAAAAGGAAAAAAATAAAGAAGCCTTTCGAAAGGGCCCGATACTTTATATACGTAAACTTTTATACGATGCGTAAGGCCCTCCCTCCCTCCCTCCCATCCTCTCGAGCCTCTTATTCCTTACTCTTTCCCCTATCCTTCCTTTTTATTATTCATCTTTCTTACTCGCTTTTTTTTTTTGTTATCGATCTTTGATATTTATTAACGATTAACCTGTTACGTGCTTTCAAGGTTTTGATTTTTATCTTCTTCCTCCTTTTTCTTTTTTTTTTTTTTTGTTTTGTTTTGTTTCTTTTTTGTCTTTTCTTTTTTTTTCTTTCATTTTTCTCTTCACCTTTCCCTTTTCTTCTCGAGACGTTAAGAGAAGGATGAACCCGGGTTGTTGGGTGGGATGAAGTAACGAAGGAGGCCCGAAGGGTGAGAGGGAGAATGGTAGGAGGGGGCGCAAGAAGGGGGATATTGGCGCGGATAGTTATTAAAAGAGAGCTAAGGAAACGAAGAGATCGAAAGAGAGAGATAGGTATACTTATATCGATCGTTCTTAGCGAATGTTAAATGGCGTTGTAATTTTAACGGCGATAACTCTCATCTCGATCATCCTGAATATTTTTCTTCTTTTTCTTATTTCTTTTTTTTTTTTTCTTCTTTTCTTTTCTTTCATTTTTCCCTTCTGCATGGCCTTCCATCGCGTTTAATTATTTTGTTTCGTATTTTTCTGTTGTTCTTGTTTTTTGTTCTTGTTCCTTAATATTTTCTTTTTTTTTACTTTTCCTTCTTCCTTTTCGTTCCATTTCTCTTTTCTCTTTTCTCTTTTCTTTTTCTTTTTCTTTTTTCTTTTTTTACGATCTTTCCTTTCTTTTTTTCTTTTTTTTCTTTTTTTTCTTACGATCGTACTACGTCACTCTCGTCGTATATTTAGGTATGTTGGTACTACGTACAAATTGCAGCTAATTAATTTCGTGTTGAACAATTTTTTTTTGACGTGTTTAATTTAAAATTAAAATGTATGTATGTGTGTGTGTGTGCGTGTGTTTGTTTGTGTGTGTATGTAAGTACGTATGTATGTATGTATGTATGTATATGTGTTGAAACATATCCGGTGAAACTTGTATTCCGAGTTGCGTCAATATATTATTTGTCGGAATATTTAATGAAATATTTTATACCGAGTTTATAAAATTTTTTACCCTATAAACTAATTTATATAAATGTTACCAGCTTTTATATTATAATATTGAACGTTGTTGATTTAGCAAATAAGTAATGTCGAAATTTGCAGTAAGAAATAAATAAGTGTTAATGTAATTAAATTAAATATAAAATAACGTGACATATCGGATATTAATTAATTAATCAACTCAATAATATTATAATTAAATGCATCTCTTTATTTATCGCAATACTATTATATAACTTTGTTATATTTGATATATTTGATAATTATTGTAGGGACAATGTTATCAACTAGAAAAACTAATAAATATTAATGTTATCAATTATGATTACAAGATATTGATAAATTTCTACATTACTTATTGCCCAATATTATACTACAATTATATGCATTCGTAAACTTTCGTATGTCGTTGAATAGGTCAACAAGTAATATCATAGCTATCAATTTAAAAAAAAAAACAGAAAAAAAGAAGAAAGAAAGAAAGAAGAAAAAATCTAGATACCAATTTTTATACGACAAATGTTATTGATTTGCATACAAATTTAATACGTACTTTCTAAACGTTCGAATTTTAATCTTTATTTGTGAAAAAAAAGTAACACATGTAAGTTGATATAAACTGATATAAAACATTCGAGCTTTTGTAATAAGAATAAAGATAAAGAGAAAGAGAAAAAGAAAGAGAGAGAGAGAGAGAGAGAGAGAGAGAGAGGAGGAAAAACGAAAATAATTTAATTAAATTTCATTGTTTGACAAAAGGCGACAGGAGCCGTCGGCGAGTCATCGTTCGGTGATCTATTAAATTTTCATTGAAGATATAGCATCACAGACACGGAGCGAAAGAGAGAGATAGAGAAAGAGAGAAAGAGAGAGAGAGAGAGAGAGAGAGAGAGAGAGAGAGGGAGAGAGAGAAAGAGAGGGAGAGGGAGAAAGAGAGACTGGTCGTTCTTCGTTTGCGTCTTATAAAAGTCACCGTGACGGCTAATTTGTCGAGAGAAGAGAGAAAGAGAGAGAGAGAAAATAAGAGGAAGAAAGAGAAAGAAAGAGAGAGATAGATAGATAGAGAGAGAGAGAGAGAAAGAGAGAGAGAGAGGAAAGGGCATCCAGGGCATGGACCGTAATGCCGTTGTCGTACAAGAGGTCGTCGAGATGGTAAGGGAGGAAAAGAACGAAGAGATTGGAGACATGGGCCGAAGGTAGCAAAAGATAGAAAAAGATAGAAAAAGATAGAAAAAGAGAAAAAGATTTTCTCTCTCTTTCTCTCTCTCTCTCTCTTTCATTCTTTTTCGAGGTGGTTGGGATTTCAGCGAAGAGAAAAAGACGCATGGTAGCTATACACTCTGCGCTAAAGATGAAAGAGAGAGAAAGAGAGAGAGAGAGAGAGAGAGAGACTGCGTGAGACATCGTACGGAACTCGTTGGTGGAAGAGGAGAAGGAGGAGAAATAGAAGGTAGAAGAGAGAAGAAGAAGAAGCACAGAAAGAGAGAGAGAGAGAGAGAGAACAGAAGGCAAGCGAAGAAGAGAAAAAGACTGTCCACTCGATCTCACCACGGCCGCCATCTTTTCACAGCGAATTGCGCGCGCGTGTTGCCTGCGCATACCCTCTCTGTTCCTCTTCCTCCTACCACCCTCCCATATCACTGCTCCTCCCTCTCACTGTCTCCCTATCTCTATCTGTCTCTCTATCTGTATATTTCTCTCTCTCTCTCTCTCTCTCTTTCTCTCTCTCTCTCTCTTTCTCTCTTAACCTGCGACCGCCTACTCTCCTCTCTTCACCGCCGGTTTTCTCCGATATTAGAACCCATTTGCCGATCGTGTTAACCGATTAAGGATAACGAACATGAATTTTCTAAAGATAATATCGGACTCTCATCTTTCGACCACATCCAAGTAGTATCAGTTTCAAATTTTTCTTTATTTCTTTTTTTTTTTTTTTTTTCCTTTCTCTTCTTTTTTTTTCTTGTCTTCCTCTTTTGTTTCGCCTCGTTTAGTTTTTGCTTTTCGTTTTGTCTCCCTTTTGCGTTTTGTTTCATTTTTGTTTGTTTCTTCTCTTCTTCTTCTACTTCTTCTACTTCTTCTACTTCTTCTACTTCTTCTCTTTTGCTTCTACTTCTTCTTACGTTATTACATTTATTATCGAAAGAATATCATATAAAATTATGAATTATATAATGAAATATCTAAATATACGTATGCTCTATGTGTACTGTTTATTGTAATATAGTTTTCGATTAAGATTTATTAATAATATTACGAATATAATGAATAATAATAATAATAATAATAATAATAATAAAACACTTTGTTAAATGAATTAATTAATAGAAAGAAAAATCAAAATGGTGGGGGAGAAACGATCGAACGTATATACTCTATTACAGTTTTAATGTCAATAGTTTTAATTAAACTTTGAATTCATTATGTAAATTAGAAAGGGAGAAGAGAGAGAGAGAGAGAGAGAGAGAGAGATCCTTTGAATTTTCATATATAATGTCTTTTTTTCTTTATTCTATATCTTTCATCTATATTATTATAAAAAGATCATAAATAATACTATTAGAATGATAATATATTAATTCTTCTTTTTTATTTATTTATCTATTTATTTATTTTCTTCTTTTTCTTTCTTTCTATTCAAAATTACCGTTCAAAGTATCATATAGATGATAATGAATAATAATAAACACACAAATGCGTATACATACACACACACACACACACATACACATATACGGATAATTGAATACATTTAACTAAATAAAATGATTGAAACGAAGATCAAAATGGTGGACGATCGACGTTATCCTATGTTTCATAAACAGCATCGTTATTCGTTTAATTTATTGTGCAATTAGAAAAAAGATTATGACAGAAAAAAAGACATAGACAGATAGACAGACTGATAGAAAGAGAGAAAGAGATAGACAGAGAGAAAGAGAGAGAGAGAGAGAGAGAGAGAGAGAGAGAGAGAGAGAGGGAGAGAAAGAGAAAGAGAGAGATAGAGAGAGATGATGTCGAACGATCGAACGTATCTTGACTTTTATATTTAGAAAAGTTAACCAAGCTAACTTCGTATTTCGTTATTTAAATTAGAAGCCAACTGATGTATACTCGTCACGCGAACTCTAACTTGCAGTGTTGAAAAGCTTTCTAGGATTACTACGAGTCTATTTGGATTCTCTCGATCATTTGGCCCGTACTATAGCTATGGTACGACGATTGCAGTAGGAAAGAGAGATAGATAGATAGATAGAGAGAGAGAGAGAGAGAGAGAGAGAGAGAAAGAGAGAGAGAGAGAGAGAGAGAGAGAGAGAAGGCTTTGTAACGTCGATAACCGGTATTACGATACAATGTATGAGATTATCCGCAGCCGCAATACGTTTTAAACGTGGACACGTGTAATTCCGTTTACAAATGTCAGCCACCGAGAGAGTTAGCTTTCTCAGGATCCTCTTTTATCTATATCTCCATCTTTCTCTCTTCTCTGTCTCTGTCTTTCTCCTCCCCCCCTCACCCCCCCCCCCTCTCTCTCTCTCTCTCTTTATATTCATTCATATATTATTATATGCGTTTTTATTCCTTTAGAAAAAATTCTATCGACGTTTATGCATGATTTATTATTAAGATATTAATTCGCCTATGATGAATATTAATTTATTAATTTTTATTTAATTATTTGTTTATTTTTTCTTTTTTTCTTTTTTAATTTTTTTCATCCATTCAATCATCGTAACTTCTTTCCCCCTCTCCCTCTCTCATTTTCTCTCTCTCTCTCTCTCTCTCTTTCTCTCTCTCTTCTCTATCTATTCATTTGTCATTTTATTTTATTTAAAATGTAATTTATTAAAAGGTCACTTTCATACCAGTTATTCATTAAAATTTTTAATGATGTTTAATGTCATCGATAACATTTTTGCTTTTCCTTTTTTTCCTTTTTTTTTCTTCTTTTTCTTTTTTCTTTTTTTTTTTTTTGTTGTTGTTTTTATCTGTTACAATAACCTTCGTGGGCATTAAGCACGATATGCAAATAGTATTTAGTACGTTCTACCTTATCTCCGACATTTTCTAACACACATTCTCCCTCTCTCTCTCTCTCTCTTTTTTATATCTTTTTATATTTCATATACCTACTATATATACATACATATATATATATATATATATATTAGCAAAGTTAGACGTTTCGCAAAACTAACTAGTTCGAATAGTAAGGAACGATATTAGTACTCAAGATCTTATCGTTTAAGTGCTTTATTGGAAGTTCCGGTGACGTAACGTAAACACGTGTTGACTCTCTCTTTCTCTCTCTCTTTCTCTTCATTCCCTTTCCATCTCTCTCTCTCTCTCTCTCTCTCTCTCTCTTTTTCTGTATCTTTCTTTCTAGTATCACGTCTTCGTAGTCGCAAATTATCTCAAATACGTTGTTGGACGCGTTATCTCTCGCGTTGTTACACTCCATAGTCCAGCCCCTCTGATCTGAATAATGCATTTTGCTTAGAGAAACAAGTACGTAGGTACTTAAGTTATTTACCTACCTTTGGTGAAACGATAAAAGAAGTTTCATAGGACAAGCCTAATTAAATCAAGTTGAACGATGGGTGAAAGTGTCGTGAATAGTATTATCTTTCCTATTTTTCTCTCCCTTTTTCTTTTTCTTTTTTTCTTTCTTTCTTTTCCTTTCTTTTCTTTTCTTTTCTCAAAGACGTTTTCAACGTTGATAAAATGATAGATAATAACGATCGATTGATCCCTCTTCGAGTCGATCGAACGATAACACATGCTATCTCCCTCTCTTTCTTTCTCTCTCTCTCTCTCTTTCTATATCTATCTATCTATCTATCTATCTTTGTATATTTCTTTTTCTTCTTATTCGATCGATATCTCTACGACCTACGAAGCGAAAACGTTCGGCGCGATTTATGCGCGATACTCATTCCGCCGCGAGCCTTCTCTTCTCCGAGAGAAGATAACAGGACTTATCCGATATCGATCGATAAATCGAAAACATTGCCACGTAAGCAGGCAATAGTCAAGCAGTTCTCGTGATTTCGAGGTCGTTGTAGGCTATCGATCGCTTGCTTTGCTTGCTTGCTTGCTTGCTTACTTCGTTGATTTGATGATCGCAATATATAGGAACGATGAAATGTTTAGATAAATATTTTATATAGATCGTATATTTGAAATTTATTAATAATTCTTTCTATCTTTCTCTTTCTCCATCTATCCATCTATCCATCTATCCATCTATCCATCTATCTTATCTATCTATATATTGTATTTATCTTCTATAGTTATTATTTCATACTTTTTTTTTTTTATAATTGTAGTATGAAAGATTGGTTAGTAGAATTTTAAGAAATTTGTCACGTTGAATAATCACGATCGATTTTAAGATCATTGATATTATTAATAACATTGAGAAATATGTCGTCGCTTGTTCACAATTATTATTTCGTTTTTTTTTTTTTTTTTTTACTTTTTAATTAATTAATAACTTATTATAATTAATTAGTTATTTTTAAAATCAATAAAATTCAGTTCAGTTTAATCAATTAATTTTAATGCTATTTCAATTATACAGTTTCGTTTTCTTCTTTTTCTCTTTTTTTTTTTCTTTCTTCCTTTTTTTTTTTTTCTTTTTTTGTTTTGTTTGTTTCCTTTCTTCTATAAAATCAATTTTACAAGTGAAACTAACAGACGTACTTAAAGAATTGAAATAATAAATCAACAAAGATCATTGATGGATGATCTATCCTTTATGATAAAGAACAAGATAATTCGAAATTATCTTGTTTTTCTTTTTTTCCTTTTCTATTTTTTTTCTGTGTCAGGGCAACAAAAGATCACTAATTGTAGGTAATGAGAGAGATCGTTAGAAATTAATAGAAACAAACAATTTTAATGGCCCTTACGTATTTAGATATCGCGATAATGAAAAATCATTGTTAACACTATACCCGAAGAAACATCGCATTGCATAATATTTTCTTTTCTTTTCTTTTCTTTTTTTTTTTCTTTTTCTTACTGAAACCAGCCACATTGACGGATACATTAAAATGCATTTTTTTTTCTTCGTTCATATCTCTAACATCACAATTCGCAATAATTATGACGATCTTATATCGAAGATATATTATTTTCATCCGGATATGCAATCTCATCATTTTTTTTCTTTTTTTCTTTCTTCATTTTTTATTATTATTATTTTTCTTTTTTTTTGTTTTTTGTTTTTTTTTCTTTTTTTTTCTCTTTAACGATCTATAAATATGTATTATAGAACAATGATTCATACCAAGTAGTTCTCAAATAGAAATCAAGTAATTTTAAAATGTATTTTTATCATATGCTTTTCTCGTTTCTTCTATTATTATCTTATTATTTTTCTCTATGTTAGAAAATTTTATACGTTCAATGTTAAATTAATTATGAATTAGGTGAACGAATTCACGTGAACGTAAATATGGAAAATATTTGTATTCGTATCGTTGCCCGTTTCAATTGAAAAAAGAAAAACAAAAAAAAAAAAAAAAAAGAAAAAAACAAAAATAAAAAAACAAAAAAAAAGAAATTCAACAAAAATTATTATTGAAAGACAAAGAAAATAATATCTATTATTTTCTCAATTTTAATCAAGGACGTAAAACAATTGGAACACTTATACGTTCGTAATTATAATCATACGTTTTGATTATCGATTCAACATGAATTACTCTAAAACAAAATAATTATTTATTATTTTCATATGTGAAATTAAGAATACATATATTATTCGCGTATGATCAAACGTTTTATGTCACAAATTCGACGTAAAAAATTTATAATTTCTTTTTAACGTTAAAACCTCCCATGAAAGTTTAAATATACCTATGAATCAATTTGTTCTGATCTATAGGACTTCCCATAGATCTCAATATTAAAACGAGAGATCACTTTTGTCGGTGAATATTTAAGAAAAAAAAAAAAAAAAAAAAAAAAAAAAAAAAACAATCAGAAACCAAAAAGAAAATCGAAAAGAGAGAGAGAGAGAGAGAGAGGGAGAGAAATATATTTCATACATAAAACAATATAGATAAAGAAAATATTACAACATTACGAAGAAGTATTAAAATATTATAATGAAAAAAAAAACAAAAAAAAAAAAAACAAAAAGAAAGAAAAAAAAAATAAATAAATAAGAAAGAAAAAGGAAAGTAGACGAAGCAAAAGAAATGTATCGTAGATAAAAGAAATATGTTAACGCAAGAAGGCAATGGGAAAATAAGAGAGAGAGAGAGAGAGAGAGAAAGAGAGATAGAAAGATAGAAAGATAAAGCGAGAGAGAAAGAGAAAGGGAGAGAGAGAGAGAGAGAGAGAGGATACGTAGGGTTAACAGACAAAACTTTCTTTCAACATTTTGTTCGTGAAAAGAAACATAAAACGTCTCCTTTCTTCCAAACGCCAAAAGATACGTAGGTGTAGAAAAAGACGGTGAAGTGAGTGGGGTGTGGGCGGCGGCGGCGGCGGCAACGGGGGATGAGAGGGGGTTTTATGGGAAAGGGGAACGGAGGAGATGAAGAGAAGAAGGTGAGGTTCGCTTCGTAGGGTTTTCGCGGCGTCGACGACGGCGGCTGGTTGGCGGGGGTGAAAGCGGCCTCTTAAAAGGTTCCGATGGGAAACTCAGCAGGGCGTGAATGGCTCCAGACGTGCTGGAGGTGCCAGAGGAGGAGGAGGAAGATTCGAAGGACGCGAGAAAAAAAGAGAGAGAGAGAGAGAGAGAGAGAGAAGGAAAGACGTTTGCGCGTGCTTACACACATTGAAACAGAGACACGTATATATGTTGGTTGGTAGATAGGTAGATAGGTAGGTAGGTAGGTTGTTAGGTAGGTAGGTAGGTAGGTAGGTAGGAAGGTAGGTAGGAAGGAAGGTAGGTAGATAGTAGCGAGAAAGAGTAAAAGGAGGAGGGGTAGGTGGTGAAGAGCCTGAAGGTACGCTGGCACCTTCGGTTTTTGTTCACGAAAGTTCGGTTTACCTCGTTCCCGTTTCCTCTCTCTCTCTCTCTCTCTCTCTCTCTCTCTCTCTCTCGTCGAAATATCGTGCTACCTCTTCTCCTCCTTCTTCATGTACTCATCCTTCTTCTTCTTCTTCTTCTTCTTCTTCTTCTTCCTCTTCTTCTTCTTCGACTTGATCTTCTTCTTTTTCTTTCGTTTTGCATCGTCACACGTCTTCTTCTATTTTCGCATCGACCTTTTTTCCTCTTTTTTGCTTTTTTTTTTTTATTTTTTTATTTATTTCTTTTATTCTCTTTTTCCCCTTTCATATACACACGGACGAGTTTCGGCTTCTTCTTCTTCTTCTTCTTCTTCTTCTTCTTCTTCTGAGAGAGAGAGAGAGTGTGTGTGTGTGTGTGTGTGTGTGTGTGTATGAGAAGCATGTTTTCGTTAATATTACTTCAAAAGACGGTAATGAATGATGAAAGAAAAATAATAAACGATAGGAAAAATTAAACGTTCATGTTTTAAATAATTTAATAATCTCATTGTAAGATATAACCATTGTATATATATATATATATTTTTCTTTTTTTTCTTTTTATATGTTAAAACGTACAAATTATTTTAACGTTTGAAAAATTAACGAACGTAAAACTATTTATCTTTTATTCGATATAAATAGTTTTTGACGAATTTCAAATATAAGTTGTCTCCATAGTAAGTAAGACAGAAATATATAACTTTTATAATTCTTAATTGATAGGTAAATTAAAAATAAATCTCCAGTTGTATAATTTTATTTTCATGTTTGATCGTAAATATTGAATTATAAATAAACGATAAATTTAATTTATCGTTTATAATTTATTTTAAAAGTTCGTCAAATATATATATATATATATATATATATATATATATATATATATATATATATATACAAACGAATAAAAAAGATTTAATTCGAAGTTTCTTCAAAAAGGGACTGAACAATGTGCGAACGAAGAAAAAATTACGTGTAAACGATTGTTAGTTACGAAAATGAGTGCAAGTAAAAAGAAAAAGAAAAAGAAAAAAGAAAAAATATGAATAAAAAAAAAAAAAAAGTAAAAAAAAAAAAGAAAAGAAAAAGAAAAGAAAGAAGTATAAGGATGACATTGAATTTGACAAAGATAATTCTAATGCCCAGCAATCGTTAGAAACGATCGTTACGTTTTAATGGGGTTTACGTTTTACGTACCGCGCGTAATTTATTAGAAACGTTTCGTCGATTGAATCATTGTAAACAGGAGTAATATATTGTAACGAGTGAGAAAGAGAGAGAGAGAGAGAGAGAGAGAGAGAGAGAGAGAAAGAGAGAGAAAGAGAGAGAGAATGAAAGAGAGAGAAAAAAGAGAGAGAACCAGACAGAAAGTGAGAACCAATAAAAAGAGCGAGAGAGAGAGAGAGAGAACCAAAAAGAGAACGAAAAGAGACAGAGAGAATCAAAAAGAGAAAGAGAGAGAAAGAAGGAGAACTAGAAAGAAAAAGAAAGAAAACCAGAAAGACAGAGAGAGAGAGAGAGAGAGAGAGCCAGAAAGAGAGAGAGAGAATCGTTCGATAGCACTCACATTTTGCGCGGTTTTAATCGAATAGCTCTCGGGCTCACGATATTATTAATCGTAGCACGGGCAATGGCAGAGCACGCGACGCGATTTATTGGCGATCTCCGCGTCGGTGGCGGCAGCGGAGGACCGCGTTTGCCGAGGCGAAACGTTCCGCACGATGCGGACGCACGGTGGCACGATTTCACGACTCGCGAGAATAAATGGCCGTACGGGTTAAACGCGATCACGTGAACGATTCCATCGCGAGAGTACTCGAAAGTCAAATGATCTACACCGAAAAAGGGAAAATGTCTTTTGGTTTCGTTTAAGTCGATTATATTACTAAATACATATATATATATATATATATTTAGATAGAGTTATATGATGAGAATAATAGATATTTATATAGGCGTAAATATACATAGGTACATCTACTATATATAAATATATATATATATATATATATATATATATAAATATTAATCCCGTTGAAAAAGTATTTATCACTTAGATAATAAGTACTTAGAAATAAATTTACTTGAAAACCATGGCTTATAATAATTCAAAATGGATTAACACAGGGTAGAAGTGTAACGATGAAATCAAATTTTCGTCGTTCCTATTTGTCACTTCACTCGTAGACGTTCTCTCTCTCTCTCTCTCTCTCTCTCTCTCTCTCTCTCTCTCACTTTCAAGTGATTTCGATATTGCCTAGGAATAGAATGGTATTATTTTTCTCTCTTTCTCTTCCTCTGTCTTTTCATCGCTCGGAAATATCACGAACGTTCATATCAAATTTATCGTATCAGTTATACCAATAATATATATATGTATATATATATATATATATATATATATATATGTATCTATGTTTATATATGTATGTATAATAGCAATATATTTGTCCGATATGTTTCCCATCAAATTTGCAAGTACGCTGTCTGTATTTATTCGCGTTTTACCTAACGAGTCACGAATCCACTCTCGTGATATTACGCTTGTCCGACTCTCTATGTTTTCTTTATATAAAGGTGTGTATGAAAGAGAAACATAGAGAGAGAGAGAGAGAGAGAGAGAGAGAGAGAGAGAGAGAAAGAGAGAGAGAACAAATCCGTTCATATGTTTGCCGTTTCCAGTTCGTATTCACTTCTCTCTCGTCTCTCACTCGAAGCGTTTGCCGACGGAATGCGGGAAGTTAGTGGAAGGGTTTATCAAGGCGGATACGAGTTCTAGCATCCACTGGGAGAAAAAGAGAGAGAGAGAGAGAGACAGAGATATATAGATAGCGAGAAAGAGAGGGCGAAGCTACCTCTTCTCTCGAAATAACTCCACGCCCTTGCCGTATTAATTACCGGGATTCGTTCCGTCCTCATTTACAACGAGCTAATTTACCGTGGAATATACCTACCTACCTACCTTCACGTATTTTCACAAGTATGTGTGAAGACCGAACGCCTACGATTTCACTCTCGACTTTATTCATCGTGAGAATATATCATATCATATCATATACATATATATATATATATATATATCATTAGATTTCATAATTCTGCTGAACACTTTTCTTTGGGATTCTCCTTGTATAGTATATATATATATATATAAACTTTTTTTCGTTTTTTTTATTTGTTTTACTTTTAATATTTCTTTTATTTCATATATTATATATATAATAATTTATATTATATATATATATATATATAAATTATTAGATTATATAATAATCCAGGAAGTCTTCTATATAGTTAAAATAGAAGACTCTCTTTTTGAAGCCTTTTTTGGGACTTTCTTTGGGACCCTCTCTATATAATCTACATTGATATATATGTATATCCTTTTTTATAAGGGAAACATTTGATAATTATCAAGCAACTTCTTGTTTTTTTCCTTTTTCCTATTTTCTTCAATTTCTCTCTATCCGTTTTATTTATTTCCTTTCTTTTTTCTTTTTTCTTTTTTTTTTTTCTTTTTTTTTTCTTTTCTTTTCTTTTTATAATCGCCTTAACAAAACGTTTTTAAATTCTATCGTTCACGTCACTTTTTATCGCTCATTATTATACAATATTACTCGAATGACCATTACATTTTCTTAATAGGCCATTATATACCAATGATTTTAAATGCTTATGATTACGTTTTATTATTAACATTATGTTTTTTCATTAAGTCAATACGACCAACAGGTGTGCCATATTAATAGAGATTACAACGTTCCCTCATCTGTTTTGTATATATTAAACGTTAATCGTCAATGAAGTTTATCAAAACGACTAATCATATTGATTAGTTCAAGTATGTGAGTGACAGGAGTAATCAGGGATAGGGAGAGAGGGATGAAGAGGGTACACAATAGAGAGAGAAAGAGAGAGAGTAATAATTTTGAAAATTTTATCCAAAAACATTACCAATAAATATTTCTTTCGTTCATTTTTCTTTTTTCTCCATGATTTCTTTTCCTTTTTATTTATTTTTTCTTTAACTCTTATCTCGAATCGTGACTCGGTAATCGATATCGATATATGCATAAATATGATATATACGTAGGTACACGATCATACCTAATATATTCCACGAATTTGATATCGACGTTAGTTTTGAGAAAAAATAATAAGTAATTCGTACGAGGATAAATAATGTGAACATGTTTGCAATGTTGAAATCTATTATTAATCCGTACTAATGACTATGTTTTTAATGACTAACAAGAAAACATCTCGTACCTCTCTATCTATCTATGTATCTATGTATATATGCATGAATATATATATATATATATATATATATATATATATATATTTTGCAATAAAGTAATAATACACTTCCATTACTCCGAACGATTTGTTCTTACACGGTCATTTAACTGAGCATTTATTGACGTATGTACATACATAAATACATACATGCATATATATATATATATATATATATATTTATATACATGCGATACAAGGAATCGATTACTTTTCTTTTCGATTCTTTTTGATTTCTTTTTTTTTTTTTTTTTTTTTTTTAATTTTCTTTTCATCCTCTTTTCTTTCTTTTCTTCTGTTCCTTCTTAACGGGGACACGCGAGGGATTGCATTTCATCGGTAATAATTTGAACTTGAATTTGTTTACCTCCCCCCTTTTTCTCTTTTCTTTTTTTTTTAATTTTTAAAAAATCTTTTTCTCTTTATTTATGAGGGCGTTGTTCGAACAGGATAAGAGAGATAAGGAGACACAGGGAGATAGAAAGAGAGAGATAGATAGATAGATAGATTAGCGAGAGAGAAAAAGAGAGAGGATATATTTACAATATGCAAAATCGTATCTATTGTTTTCTACGATCATTTGGGCCACGCCCAACCTGAAGCCGTGCTCTCGTCTGGATCTATTCGTAAGATCATATCGTACGAAGGCATGTCGATCTTTAACTATATCTCAAAGTTATTCGCTTAGCGGCTTCTAAAGAAAGTATAATAAGAGAGGGATAGTGTAGGTGGGGTGGGTGGGTGAGGGTGATATGAGGAGGAGAGAAATAGAGGGAGAGGAAGGCAGGGGTGGGGGTAGAAGGGGGATCACGAAGTTCACGGGATTCGTGAGATCGAGCTAATACTCGATGGTGCGCGCGGGGGGGGGCTGTGAATGGTGGTAGTGGGGATAAAGGAGTAAGGACGCGTTCTGCACGTTTTACTAGTACCATGTACAAAATGGACAACCCATTGTAGTATCCGGAGGTACATACACCCCACTCTTCCCCCCCCCCCTCCCACCGCCCCTTTTCTCTTCACCCTACAGGTGAGGTATTTACAATTTGCATTGTTAGAAATTCGTAATATGTAACTACGTGTTGATTTAGTAGAACTCGAAGGTATCCTGACAAATGGTTAAGAGTAGATAGTGTCGGCACGACGTACTCGCTTCTCAAAGTATAATATTTATGTATATATATATATATATATATATATGTGTGTGTGTGTGTGTATGTATGTATGTGAATACATACGTACTTACATACCATAGTTTATAGCTTGTTATATTGCAGAAGATATTTAATAGATAATATAATTATCGTTTAATCGTTGCTAATTTCATGAAGATTTATGGTTATTACATAATCGTAAGGAAAAAGTATTAATATAATAAATGATTGAAGGCGTTTAAAGATTTTCTTTAACAGATCGTTAAATCGGGGAAATTGGATCGAGATTCTGGAATTTGTTGGATCATTAAAGTGAATAGATTTAACGGGAATATATCTATTTTTGATATTTCAAATGCGCAAATTATATTTGCAAATCTTAAATCTATAATATATATTTAAGAAAAAAAAAATATATATATATGTATATATATATATATGTTCTTTTTAGTTTTTAACGAATCTAATGTATAGATATTTCAGCTATTACAGTATTTAAAATATATCAATAAAATATAAAATATCAGAAAGAGAGAAATAATAAACGAAATAAATTATACATAGAAATTATAAAACAAATATTTCAACCACTAGCAAATCTAAACTATATCTATATATATGTATATATACATTTATTTATTTATTTATTTATTTATTTGTATACGATAAATAATTCAACTGCTATTTAATTCAAAATGATATACATATAACAATATCCATATAATAATTATATATATATATATAATAATAAATATACACGGCAAACGATATAAAACGAACAATTTATTCGTTGTTTAATCACCAAAAAAAAAAAAAAAAAGAAAAAAGAAAAGAAAGAAAAATAATCAATCGAGATGAATCAAAATTAAATACGATCGTTAATTGAACAGATATTTGTAGAAAAGAAAAGAGAAAAAAGAAATTAATTAATTAATGAAAATAAATTAATGTTACAGCTGCTTGTGAGCGGCGGGCAGCCGACAACGGCGACTTCGCCAGCGATGTCGTCAGGTGGAGCCTTAAGTCCTGGTGCCCTTTCACCCTCGTCGACGGCGACTACGACGACGGGGGCAGGAGGTGGAACCGGTACTTCCGGTGGCGCTACAACCCCTGTTGCTGCCGCAACAGGACCTGGATGCTGTGAAAATGGGAGACCTATGATGACCGATCCAGTAACCGGTCAAACTGTTTGCAGTTGTCAATATGATAGTGCCGCGAGGTTGGCATTAGGGGCTTATCCAAGATTGGCACCAACTGCTACCTCATATTCCTCTTACCCCACGCCAACACCTTCTACCACCGATCAGGCTCCTTATCCTAGTATCGGTATGGACAGTTCTGCCTTCTATTCACCTCTGGTAAGTCCATCCTTTTGTTTATTTATTTATCTTTTTCTTTTTTATTTGAAAAAAAAAAAGATTTTTTTTTATTCTCATAATAAACGTCTCAATCTCATATCTTTTTCTTTTTTTTTTTCCCTTCCATTTTCGAACGATGGTACCACACCTGCAACGATGATGAATACCATCGTAATAATACGTGCGCTTATGAACCTTTAAATCTTAATTATTCTTTAAATCATAATTAATTATAAAAAAACGAAATTTATTCTATGAAATTCATTGATATTACGCACGTAATATTTGTTCATAGGATTGATAATTAAATTTTGAAGTAGTTACGTATAACGCGTAAACGTAATTTTATAATACGAATTTCATAAAATGAATTTTTATAATACGAATTTCATAATATTAAAAAATTCGGAATGTCAATTTTTTTTCGTTTACATAGTTATTATGAATTTCGTAATATTAATACCATAGGATGAAATTCATACTATGATGAAATACGTGATATGGAATTCATAGTATGAAAGTTCATAACGTGATTCATAACGTTCATAATATTGTGAAATGTTCTAACTGTGTATTTCATACTACAAAGTTTAGAATTCATATTGAGAATTATATTATAGTAATTAAGAAACTTAACAGTTCGAAATTTTTTTTAACGAGATCGTTACTATGAAACTTATACTATGAATTTCATAAAGCGTAATATTTATTCTCATAATATATAGATAAAAATTATGAACATCGTAATACCAATGCATTTCATAGTACGAATTCTTTATTATGAAGTTCATTGTTCAACGGAGTTCATAACTTTTATCTTATAATATTAAAGATCAATAAAGTTCATAAACACGTGTTACAAACTAAACAATATTTAATAATTAACAAAACCATTGAAATAATAATAATACTATGAATTATTCCAAAAAGGACGAAAGAAAGAAAAAAAAAAAGAACGAAAAAAGAAAACGAAGTATAATCATTTGTTTCTTTATGTCTGATTTTCTTTTAATTGAAACGTCCATTTAATTTAAGAGTTAACAAAAAAAAAAAAAAAAAAAAAAAAGAAAAGAAAAAGAAAATTAAAATAACGAATACGAATATATAATGAAAAAAAAAAAGAAGGAAAATAGAAGAAAGAAAATTTCCATTTCCTTTTTTTCCCTTTCAATTTTCTTTTTTCTTTGTTTTTTATTTTTTTTTTTTTTTTCCTAATCGTAATTAGCTCTAACGTCCAACGAAAAGAGAATACATTGAATTAAATAAAGTATCTAATTTTTTTTAGAAGATTTAAAAGATCGAGTCATCCAATGTGGCGCACTCAAAAAAAAAAAAAAAGAAAAAAGAAAGAAAAAAAAAGAAAAAAAAAAAAAAAAAAGAAAAAAAAGGAAAACAATTCTCATTGATATTTCTAAGAGAATTATGAAAAGAGATGGATCATGATTAGGTCGAGTTAGATTCAACCATTCGATTATTACTACTCTTGGACCCTTAACTTAAGATGAATTAACACGTGGTCTTTGGAACGAATTAGCCCGGAATCCCAATGATTGAAGTCCACAAGCAAGAATCGTATGGGTCCTTCCTCCTTTATTCTTCCCTCTGCTTACCCGCGGAAAGTTCTTGGTCCCTCTTCTAACGTGGATAACTCATACGTCTTTCTGCCTATTCCACGCCGGCTGGCACAAATTATTCAACCGTTCTCTCATAGCCTAACCTAGTCGAGAGAGAACGAGGCGATAATCTCGTTTGAGTCTTTCCTTCGCGGAAGAAAGCGTCAGCCGGTACGTTTAACGAGCACCCTTCTCTCCAAAGACGAATTCGCGGACATATTTTAGAAGGGAGTCTTTGCTTCTGTCCTTCACCATTAAGAAAGAAAGAAAGAAAGACGGAGAGAGACAGACAGTTTAGAAAGAAAGAGATAGAGAGAGAAAGAGATAGAGCAAGAATTCATTCCTCTCTTTCTCTCTCTCTCTCTCTCTCTCTCTCTCTCTCTCTCTCTCTCTCTGTCTCTTTCTATCTATACGTCTGTCTGTCTTTCTTCTTCTCTCCTTTATACGAGTCTAATAATAATTTCTTGAAATAAACTGGATGGTGTGGGTGAGAGTTAAGAGTCGGAGTAGGATATTTCTTTTACGTTTTCCCTTTTGTATCTTCTCAAGAGCATGATTTTAAGATAGGAACGATGATAATTCGTTCGCTCTTTGAACAATGCTTCTTCTTTTTTTTTTTTTTTCTTTTCTTTTTTATTTTCTTCTCAAAAATTATATTCCTTCTTTCTTCCAATTTTGTTTCCTTTTTTTTTTCTTTTTTCTTTTTTCTTTTTTTCTCTTCTTTTTGAAACATACGCCAGAAAAGAAAAAAATCCGAACGAGCTCTCGATCATCTTTATTGTATATAAATTTGTTTAGATGTTTTTTTTTTTGATCCTCTGATGCAAAATTGTTTTTCGATCGTTTTATTTGATTTTTATTTTCATTTCTTGTCTCTCTTTCTCTCTCTCTCTCTCTCTCTCTCTTTTTCTCTGTGTGCGTGTATGTTTTTTTATTTGTTTATTCAAAAATAATTTTCACGAGGATTCAGTTTTATTTATATGAACAATCAATAAGGACTAATAATAGTACGATACTCGTTTATTTTCATAGTTCGTATTAAATATAATATATATTATGTAAAATGTAATAATTAAACAAAATGAAACATTATTATAGGACAAAACTTTTCAATCAGTTTAACAATTTCGTTTACTTATTTATCTTTTTGTTTTTTTATTCGCAATAATTCTCTTTCAAATTTGCAATGTCTAAAATAAACGAAATAAAGGTAAATTAATTATAATACTCGAACGAAATAATATTTCATTGGAAATGAATAGAGTAAAAAAAATAATTATCTCTTATACATACATACATACATACATATATATATATATATATATATATATATATATATATATATGTATCTATTTACATATCTTTTAGTATATCATTAGAATCCTCTGATATCTTGTCGCGTACATTTCTTCTTTATTAAATATCTTTCTTTTTTCTTTTCACGCGATTTTCACGATCGAAAGAAGGAAGGAAAAAGGGAAAAAGAATCAAAATTGCGTCGGATGATCTTTTTTTCCTTTTTTTAATCTTATCGCGATGAAAACCAAAAAAAAAAAAAAAGAAACGAAAAAAGAACATCTTCCACCATCTTATTTCCTTTTAAGCAATAAAACTCGAGCACTTGCAATAAGCCAATATAGGAACGAAACGAAATAGAAGTTGGCTTTAACTTCTATTAGAAAGAAAAAGATAGAGAGAGAAAGAAAAAGAGAGAGAGAGAGAGAGAGAGAGAGAGAGAAAGAGAAGCGATGTGCTCGATTGCATATCGTTATTCGTTAATTAGAGTAAAGTCGGTCCGCATCGACGGAGATACAGGACGCGTTCCTTCGAGATTTCCTTCGCGTGCTATGCAAGCCAAACGAAAGTGTATACCAGTATCGTTGGTGTACCTTGGTTGCAACCAGCAACTCAAGTAATTAAGTTAGTGCGGACATTGCAATTACAATATATCGAACGATCGCGTGCAGTCATCGCTTGAAATTAGTAGACGGCGCGATGAAATTTCTAGGGAAATATTTCTACGTCCTATTGGTCGGTTCGCGTCTCGAAGGATTTTAATCAAATTCTGTCACGATTACACGGTATGGTTGGTTAAAAAAAAAAAAAAAAGAAGAAAGAAAAGAAAAAAAATGGGAATAGAAATATTACTTTCATAGATTATACCTTACGTATCGAGAATACTGTAATTGTAGGATCTATAAATTAAATGATTATTAAAAATTATTATCATATATATATATATATATATATATATGTATATGTATATGGAGAAAGATATATGAAATATATTTATTGAATAATTTGTTTCTTATAATTTAAATAAAAAAAAAAAAAAAGAAAAGTATAAAAAAGAAAGAATTGTTTTCATTTTAATTAGATTTATTTATCGTCTATTATTGCAATTATCGAAGATTCAGTCCAAAATGTTTAAGTGACTTTTTTCAAATCGATTATTGTTCTATTGTTTTAACTATTTACGCTAAATTTATTTTTTTTTTTTCCTTTCAATTGTTGTTCACAAACAACTCTGCTTCCTTAGTTTGAATAATTAATTATGTAATGTGAAATTTATTATATAATTTATTATTTTAGAAAACGTTAGTTTCATTTTTACTAAAATTACATTTTCCTATTGCATATTATAATTATCACATGTATTTATTTTATCAATTACTATATATATATATATATATATATATATATATATATATATTTATTAATATTATTGAAATATTATTAATATTATTAATATCAATGTATTTCTTATGGATATTTTATATAAAAAAAATAATAAAAATCTATTAAAAATATTCTTAATGAATATCTTCTAAGGAAGAAAATTAATATACATATAGAAAAAATAAAACAAAATAAAACAGTACAAACAAATGAACAAACAAACAAAAAGAAAGAAGGATGAAACAAAAAGGATGAAAAATGAATAAATAAATTTGATTCGATATTGAAGCTGGTTTTCCTCGATGGTGATCGTAAAGGCCCCCGCCATACTAGTTTAAAATATCTAATCGCGAATATGTCGACGATATAGCAACAAGCATAGTTGACATAGAAACGGTCGCGTTTATCGTTCCTTCGATGATTTTACACGCGCGTTCGGCTCGCGAGATAGCGCGCGAACACGAACTGTTAATAAAGAGGCCGTCCTTTCAGTTTACGTCTATTTACGGAATATGAGGTATTTTAAGAAACATAAATTACACCTCGTGCTCGATAATTTTTCCTTTTTTAAAATTAATGAAATTTTTGCATAGACATCACGTTCTTTTTTTTTTATTTTTGCCTCCTCATTATTTTCTTCCTTTATTTTTCTTTCTTTTCTTTCCATCGATAAGACACAAGAATATATTACGTTTTATCGAAGAATTATTAATCATTAATTATTAATTGTCTTATATAATTAATTAATTGTTATTATTTATTTGAAAATCGATCGATGTTATTTTATTCAAATTAAAATTTATAATATTCGAATATTTCAACGGTACATATGAGGAATTCTATATATATATATAGAATATATATATATATACAGTAATAATTAATTATTAAAAGTTAATTATTATTTAATTTTTATTCGTTCAAATTTTCTGTATATTTTCAGACATTAGATATTTATTGATCTATTTTAAGATTTGTGATATAATTTTTTTTTTCTTCTAAATATTTTATAAGAACAAAAAAGAAAAAAAAAGAAGAAGAAGAAGAAAAAATATATCAGTAATACAAAAAGTACTAAAAGTATTAGAAAATATTATTACTGTAATATTATTTTTAATTTAGAAAAAATTGTCAATTTACAAAAAAATTCTTCAAAAGAATTATTGTTTAATTGAATATAAATTATTGAAAATATTAAAACGTATCACATATTCCGACCAATGTAATTTTTTATTTCTTTTTTTATTTTTTTTATTTTTTTTTTTTTTTTTTATTTCTTTATTTTACTCGTAATTTCAATATATTACCAACGATCATCTTCGAAAGTGACAATTTTCCTACCCCTAGTTTCGATTTTGTCCGGTAGCATTTCTTAAGACGATTTCTCGTGATCGAGATAAATTAATCGACAACGGCGCCTAAAAGCAACCAATTAGTATAATCACGCTCGATAAATTCAAATTTAATTGGCTCGGCTTCCTTTCGTCCCGGAAAGGCATTACGAATTCCCATATCGATGTAGAATAATGCATGCGAGCGCTGTTTTTTCTTTTTTTTTTTTTTTGCTCTTTTTTCCTCCTTTTTTTTTCTTCTATTCTCACTCGAATTTTAATTATTATCATACTTCTCGAGCTTTCCAGTTTTTTATTTTTATATATATACAGGATTGAACCGCTATATATATATATATAATATATAGATATTCAGGGCTATTCGTAGAAAAAAAAAGATGTTTCAAGGTTCGTAATTTGAAGGTTTTGCAATTTGAAGAAAAAATAAAAAAAAGAAAAAAAAGAGAAAAAAAAACAATAATAATAATAATAAAAAAGAATATAATTAAAATCGATGGAAAAACTTTTAGTTCACCGTATATGTCTTACGAGATTACGTCGAGGCGCTTAAAAAAAAAAAAAGTAAATAAATAAATAAATAAATAAATAAATAAAAGAAAGATTTTAAAATTTTTATTGAAATAAAATTGAACGAAAGGTATCCGAATCAATAACGATTGTGATTATTATCGAATGAAAAAGAAATCTTTAAAAGAGATTAAAAATTTACGGAGAGAGTTTCTCCCTTCCCTTCCCCTTCCCCCCCATCCCCTCGGTCCCTCCCTTCGTCCTCTCCGATGAAAAAGAAAAAAGAAAAAAAAAAAAAAAGCAAAAGAAAAAGAAGAAAATAAAACTTTAAACGTATTTAACGTTTTACTTATTAAACAAATAATAATGTTTGTCGTATCGATGAAGAAGTGAGAGAAAAGAAAAGAAGGAGGAAACAGTAAGAAAAAAAAAAAAAAAAAGAAAAGAAATTTTTCATAATAAAATTTCCAACAATTCTATTCGTACTAATCTATTGATTAATCCAATTAAATACATTTTATAATATCACATTCGTGCGTAGTTAAGAGGACAGGAACGATAACTACGTTGTTCGCTTTTTCATCGATCGGAATTGTTTGTTTGCTTGGCTAACAAAAAACTGACAGCTTTTTGATGTTACCGCACAATCTACGTTAGTTTTCTATCTGATAACGAACTGATACCGACTAAATGTTTATCTCGGCATGGGCGTGTACTAACGTTTTCTCGTACGTTCGTTCGTTCGTTCGTTCATTCGTTCATACATGCGTTCGTTTTCTCATTAAAAAAAAAAAAAAAAAAATTAATACAGATTTATATCTTTATATTGTATCTGAGAATCCTAAGAAATATATATATATATATATATATATATATATATATATATATGATATAGATAATGGATATAATAAAAATAGATAAATAAAAAAAATTTTTTTTTTTAATCGAAGAAACAATGATAACATATATTTTCTATTGTTATATGTTTATCCTAAAATTAATCGATCGATCGATTCTAAAATGTCCTTTAACACGGTCATCTATTTATTTAAGCTCTATTAAAAATATCTGTAAAAAGGGAATGATTCATAAAACGTTTTAATACGACGTCGTATTAGTATCAGATTTTCTTGATCGTCTCTAGCAAGAGACATTTCTAAGTCTCGCGTTATCGATCGTTATACATCCCTGCCTCTCTCTCTCTCTCTCTCTCTCTCTCTCTCTCTCTCTCTCTCTCTCTCTCTCTCTCTCTCTCTTTCCATCCGACCTTTCCTCCTTTCCTATATATACAATAAATTAATTTCATATCGAGCTAATATAAAAATAATTAATGATCCTTTCATAATTGATCATTGATTAAGAGAAATGTAAAAATTTACGAACGAATAAGTTTCATTTTGAAATATCATTTTGATCATTTTGTCATTGTAAGAAGTTCGATCGTTGAAGTAACAATTGTAGTCGTTCGACTGAAAAAAAAAAAAAAAAAAGAAAACAAAGAAAAAGAAAAATAAATAAGTAAATAAATAAAAACTAAATAAATTAGACGGAAATTTAGAAAAAAAGAAAAAAAAAAAGAAAGGAGAATAAATAATTGTCTATATTGATTTAATTTTAATTTTTTCTTTTTTCCTTTTTTTTCTGATGAAGATTAGACGACAACGACAATGAGAATAACAATGTTTTAAACTTTCTCAATTTGAAATGAGTATAAAGTTGGATATAATAATTGTCACTAATACGCGATAGTACGTAGAGCGCATGTTCTATGGGAGGAATTGGGAGGAGTGAACAGTGGAAGGAGAATTGGAGGAGGAACAGGATCAGGAGTTTGCAATTCGGTGTGTTACGCGCCTGCTCAGAAACGTATTCCATACTCTTCCAAATACTCGTATATATGTATATATATAGAAGTAAATACAAGAGTATGATTGTATTAGTAAATACTGAATTGGCCAATAAGAGATGATTGAAATAATAATGAAAATTCAGCAGAAAATTCAGCAGAAAATTTTGATATTACATAATAATATATTATAGTATAATATCAAAATTTTATTTATATATCTTTTTGAAGTTAAAAAGAAAAGTAGAAAGAAGAAGAAGAAGAAAAAATATATTAAAAATTTCATATATCTATTAACAAATATTAATATTTATAATTAACAATGATAATACTTATTAATATTAATAATTAATAATTTTATTAATTATATTAATTAATTTTCTTTGATAGGCTTTACGATTTTCAATATAACGAAAATATCAAGTATTATATTTTTTAAAAATAATATCAATTATCTGTTTTTTTTTTTTTCTTAAATGAAATTTAATTGACGATATTTAGACAATTAAAAATTATTTTCGAGAATCAAAATCAGAATTGTTTTTGTTCGAGTTAACGTTATATCGTTATGATTACGAGGAATAGTTATCCATAAAATTGTTATCCATAAAAAAAATCAAATCATCTAAATCAAATATATTATTCTCCATATATATATATATATTGTTTTCTTTTTTTATTATTTATTTATATATTATTTATTTATTATATATATATATACAGATTAACGATTCTAATTTAAAGTATCTCATCTAATTTAAATTATATATTATTGGTTGATACCTTTTTGATCATTAACAATTATCATTTAAAATCACGTTGATTAAATTTTATAATTTAATATAATTTGATGGGAGAGTTTCTTTGGTAATTATATGAAATTCTGTGGAACATGTGGAACGATCGATGTTTCGTTTTTATGATAATCAATTCGTAATCTTTTTTTACGAATAAGTCAGAATGAAATTTTTAGAAATGAAAATGTCAGAAGAAAATTGAAGCCCGTAATATCCATCTATCATTTGACATTAAAGTTCTTACGAATCTCGTCGTTGTGAAACTTCGCGAAGTTACATAGTTACATAGATACATAGATATATGGATACATAGATACGATAGACGAGATTACATTGGAATTTATCGTGCTTCACGACAAAGTGATCCTCTTGTAGTAACTAATTCTTCTTCGTATGAAACGATGAGTCTATGTCATTGATGAATGAACGATGAAACTTTAATAATAAGATTATTAGTTTATTTTTACATAATAACACAAATATGTCAAATATTTATCTATCTTTATATCGGGATTGTTTTGAAAAATTTGGCGAAAGATTACAACAACAAAAAAATTTAAGAAAAAATTATTACTCTCGAGAAATGGCGAATTCAAATTTCATTCGTTTTACGTATGAGAAAAAAAGTTATTCGTCCTCGATTATATTTCTCAATTGTTGTAATCGATTTTAATCTCACTGTACATTACATTACGTACGTATTCGTCGTTAACAAAACGTCGAACTATACCTCGTAATCATAACGATATAACGTTAACTCGAACAAAAACAATTCCGATTTTGATTCTCGAAAATAATTTTTAATTGTCTAAATATCGTCAATTAAATTTCATTTAAGAAAAAAGAAAAAAAGAAAAAGAAAAAGAAACAAAAAAAAAGAAAGAAAGAAAGAAAGGAAAACGAACTTGTCGTTATTCAAGTCATTTTCAATATTCTCATACGATATTTGTCCATGACGTGCAATTAATTGAGTTAATAATTGAATTGAAAAAGGAATAAAGGAGAAAAAAGTAATTCGTTATTAAAAAAAAAAAAAAAAAAAAAGAGAAAAGAAAAAAAACAAGAGAAAAAGAGAGAGAGAAAGACCAAAAATTCATCGAAACGAATTTTTTTGGGGGGAAGAAAGAAAGAGAAACAAGAGAAAAAAAAAGAAAAAAAAATAAAAAAAAAAGAATAATAAAATAATAAAATAAAAATAAAAATATAAAAATCCGACACTCGTCGTCGAATACTCGTTTTACATAAGCGATAATCGTTTTGAAACGAGCCCAGGGGGTAGTAAATACGTACTTACTTACTTACTTACATACATACTCCTAGCGTGTATTATCGGTACGGTACACGCGGTTTTCGTGCTGGCACCTTGTCGCGAAATAAAGTAAAAGAGAGAAAAAAAGAAAAAAAAAACGAAAGTAAAAGAAAATAACACGCGAGAGAGAGAGAGAGAGAGAGAGAAAGTACATTATCACACACGCTACACGGACATACCACCTAGGTACAACCAAGTTTTTCTAAGCGTTCAATTAAATGTCCGAGACCCTTTCATAACCCATTCCCACCCCCCAACCCCCGTCCAACAAACTCAACGAGGTCCAACCATTCCCCTTCCCCTCCCCATCATCCGCTCGTACTCTCGTTTTGAAATAACGTTAGGAATTTTCTTCCATATCTCTCACCCTTTCTCCACCTTCTCCACACTATACCCCTATTAATCTTCGCGAAAACCCATGAATTTCATTGTTTTTGTCAATTTTCTCTTCACTACGACCAGATGAGCTTTTGCTAGGAACGACTCGGTCAATTTTATTTCGTGGAATTTCAACATCGGCCTCTGGTGCAATTTCGTGCACGCGACGATTTACCCTGCGGCTTCGTCATCGTGACAGGGGTGTGCAGTGGGGTAGGGAACAGTAGTAGGATGGGGGTAGGGGGAGGTGGGAGGAGTGTTGGTAGGCGAGATACTCAGAGGGAACTGGGGGAAGGGATGGAAGGAAGCGATGAGAAGTGGGGTGATCTACGAGGTTCTTCGGAATGTCATAAGCGTCCATCCGTTGGGAATTTTGAGTATTTTCAGCTCTCTCTCTATCTTTATCTTTATCTTTCTCCATATCTCTCTGTATATCTCTATCTTTATCTTTCTCTTTTCCTCTCTCTCTCTCTCTCTCTCTGTCTTTCTCTCTCTTTCTCTCTTTCTCTTCCTCTCTCTGTCTCTGTCTCCCTGTGGACAGTCTCCCTTCAATGCGATAGTTAAAGCCGATCGATGCCACTCGACTTCGTTCTTTACCCTGAAACCTATATTGCAGAAATTGACACGAGACAAGTTCAGGAGAATCTGGGTTAGTTAGTCGTGAAATATATCGCGATTGTGTGTATCTACTTCGATTAATATCATATTATATTATATTATATATATTATATTATATGATATTATATTATTATCTCGGGTATATTCGTTGTAACGCCAA
>NC_060966.1:3895819-3920819 GCF_910589235.1 Vespa crabro
TCGTCGAGGGTAATGACGTCCCAGTGTATTCTCCCTTCGTTATTTCAAGACTATCATTCGTCACCCCCTGTATGTATGCATGTATATACATGCATACATGCATTAATACATACATACATACATACATACATACATACATACATACATACATACATACATAAATACATATATACTTAGAGACGCCACGAAAAGGGTCGTAACGATCGCGGTGAAATCGATGTGTAGGAAAACGAGCGATTTCCGCGTCTGAGTCGTATTGTTTCTACTGCTGAAAGCAACATGGTTCATGCCACTTTGAAATCGATTGCATTCAACGAAAGAAAAAGAAGACGATGAGGAGGGAAGGAAGAAGGAAGAGAAGAAGGAGAAGAAAAACGAAGACGAAGACGAGGACGAAGACGAAGATGAAGATGAAGAAGAAGGTGATGGAAGAAAAGGAATAGGAGGAGTTGAAGTAGAAGAAGGAAGAAGAACGTGAACGAAGAGTTTTGTGCTATTTCAAGGTAATAACAATTTCAAGAAGTTTTATCCTACTAAAATCGAAAACCTTCGGGTTTGGAAGACCTTTGAAGAGGATATACAATAATAAAAAATTCAATTGATCGAACGAAGCTGACTCTCGTAAGGAAACAAAAAGGGAGATCGAACACAAAGAGAAAGAATATTGAAGGTAGATCGATCGATCGATCGATCGATCGATTGTAAAAACATCATCGAGGTGATGCACATTCCAAGTATCTGAAGTGGTAACACGGGTTACGTGCCGAGGATCAAACGTTAAAAGGGATCGATCGAGAACTTTAAAGATACTTTTTTCAAATATTTCGATATAGGATTCCACCGTTTAAGGTACCCATAAGCTTTTTGTTAAATGACACCTTAACGATGTTACAACGTCACCATGTTTATTGTCTTTTCTAAACTTACGATACACATACGAAATTTACGAAAGTTTTATATATATATATATATATATATATATATATATGTTTATTGATATAGTATAAATTATTTACTATTCCAATTGTGTATTATATTTAAGAAAAAATTTATAATATTACTATACTATATATACATATATATATATATATATGTGTGTGTATGTGTTAGATAGTATACTGGGTATACTAACCGTAAAATGACTATTATAGTCTTAACAATAATCCGATGTTTTGATGCTGGACCACCCGTAGTTCGCCATTAAAGTTGCAACGAGAGAGAGAAAGAGAGAGAGAAAGAAAGAGAGAAAAAGAGAGCGAGAGAGAGAGAGAGAGAGAGAGAGAAAGAGAGAGAGAACTATTTTCTGACCATTCGAAAGTCGAAATGGGTAGAAGAAGAAGGGCATAGGTATAGGTCCAGTAAAGGAATTAAGAATCTGAGAGTGAGGTGGTGTAATACGAAACCCCCTGGCGCCAGAACTCTCTAAGCCACCGTTCTAATAATATCCTATTGTGCTACCATTAGCTACCTAACTCCCCCAAGCATGTTACTTAACACATTACGAACGGATGACAATATACATCTAACATTTTCCAAGTATCAATCGGGGGCGATTAATTTTAATTCGATAATAATAATTGATATATTGTGGGATTAGAAAATTTCTTTTATTATTATTATTATTATTATTATCATTATTATTATTATTACTTTTTTTTTCTTTTTTTTTTTTTTTTATTTTTTTTCTTTTTTTTATTTTGATTGCTTTTTATTGTTAATGCGAACACAATTTTTAATTCGTTTTAATTGAAATAATAAAAGTGAAAATTTTGTGATGTGTCAAAAATGTAGATATTCGTTGTCTTATATATTATTCAATGGGATATATTATACTGTTATAATGTTTACGCTAAATGATACTAATTAATTCGTACGAATTGTACTGTTTTCTTTTTCTTTTTTCTTTTTTCTTTTTTTTTTTTTTTTGTTTAATCTCAATTATATCACGCTAATTAATATAATTTACTCATATGTTAATATAATAATAAGATTGTGATTATAATATATTAAACAAGTACATTCATTAAAGTAAACAAATATAAAGTATAATTATCTGTTAGCGTTTTGAATATTTATACTACGATATAACTATACTTAACTATATTGTACTAAACTGTATTACACTGTACTAAGTAATACATTATAACCTTTAATAGTATACAAATTTTTTGTTCCTCTCTTTTTCTTCCTCTTTCTTTATTTTTTTCTTTTTTTTCTTAAACAAGAACAAAAATTGACTTTACAAAAATTGGCAAACATTTATAATTAATATCGACAATATTTCTTTTCATCGAATAAAAAAGAAAAACATTTGATAATATTTATTCGTTCAGAAAGAAAAAAAGAAAAGAAAAGAAGAAAAAAAAAAAAGAAAAAGAAAAAGAAAAAGAATTTAACCGAGTTTAATTACTTGAGTAACTATTTATTTAAGTTACTCAAAATGATTGTAATAATAGTAATCACTACGATTATTTCTTCTAATTTTCTTTCCTTCTCTTTCTCTCTCTCTCTCTATCTCTCTCTCTCTCTCCCTCTTCTGTCTTCGCCTTATCACCGTGTAATCGTTTTCACGATTATTTTCCGACGAGCCCGTTAATCCGTTATATACAGGGTTAAAAAATGAAAAAAAATGGAAGAGCCGAGGAGAAAGAGCATCAGGCGATTCTTCTTCATTTTCCCCTATATTGTTCCCGCACACAATGGCAAAGCACTTTTGTACGCGGTCTCTCCTCTGTTAGAGCTCTCTCTCCCTCTCTCTCTCTCCTTTTTTGTTTTTTCTTTCTTTCCTCTCTTTTTCCTCGTCAACCACCCCTACACCCACCCCACCTTCGCCCTCGTCCGCCCCCCAGTTGTTTTCCGTTTTCGCTCTTTCATTTTTTTCTTTATACATATATATATATATATATATATATATATATATTTCGTTTTTCATTCCTTCGTTTCCTCTTTGTTTGTTATTTTTCTCTCCCCTCCTACCAACCCACCCATCCGCCCCATTTTTCTCTTTAGTTCTTTTTTTTTCCTCTCATTTCCTTTTTCATTTGTTTTTATTTATCTTTTGCTCTTTTTTTTTTTTTTTTTTTTTTTTTTTTTTTTTTTTTTCTTTTTTCTTTATATATATATATATATATATATATATATTTTTTTTTTTTTTTTTTTTTTTTTCTATCAAAACGAATTCAAATTCCACAGGCGTTACTTCCGAACGGGTAGCATGCGTACATTCATAACCATTGATTGATGGCTCGAACCGATTGATCGATCGACCGATCTGCATTTAACCGACTTCGTAATATCATGGCTCGCGTGAACTCGACATTTAAGACGATACATCGATCATTCTTCAATTCCGAGAACGTCATATCCTGGTGGATTCGCGAGAAGTAATATTTCATTCGAATGATTCTCGCGAATCTGTTCTACATATTCGCATATATACCTACTTATACATACACATACACATGCATGCTCATATGTGTATGTATATATGTATATGTATATATATATTTATATATATATATATCTATTTACATATAAGTATATTCTCGTATAAAGATCTATCTTTTGTTATACGTGTCTTTTTTTCCGTCCTTTTCTCTTTTATTTTTTTATTTATCAAAAGCTTCAAAAAAAAAAAAAGAAAAAAAAAGAAAAAAAGAATCAGGACAGTGGTCATAAATCGCGAGGTCATATTAGTAAAGTCGAATAATTTAAAAACGAGATTATTTCAGTTTTGATCCTGGTAATTATTAACAGAAATTGTATATGTACCTTGAAGGATAACATTGTTGAAAATAACGTTTTCCTTTCATTCCGAGTGAAATTCTCTCTCTCTCTCTCTCTCTCTCTCTCTCTCTCTCTCTCTCTCTCTCTCCCTCTCACTCTCTCTCTTTCTCTGTGAAAAAGAGAGACGAGGTGAGAGTATGAAAAATTCACCCCCTGGTATGAAACTGAACCGACAACGACGACTACGACGTGGAAAAGAGAAGCGAGAGGCAAAAAAAAAATCAATGGGGCGGGTTGGGAGCTAGAGGATTGGATAGGGAAGGGGTGGTGGCGGAGGAGAGCGGCGGGGGAATTTCAGGGGTCGAGAAGGAGGACGGAGGAGGGGGGGGGAGGGCCGCGCGGAGGTGTCGTGTGGGGAAACACAACGATTCCCTTATTTTATTTTATTTTTTTTCCTTTTTTCTTTTTTTCTTCCAGGGAAATCCGTACGGTCTGAAGGACGCTACGGGGATGGGGATGACGGCGGATATGGGTGCTGCATGGGGTACGGCCGCTCTTCAACCTGCTGCCACGGGTTACTACCCTTACGATCCGACCCTGGCCGCCTACGGGTAAGTTTATCACCAAGTTTCATGGTCTCTCGGCTCCATTAGATTAAACCACCACTTCGACTCTACTCTACTCTACTCTACTCTACTCTACTCTACTCTCTTTCTCTCTCTCTCTCTCTCTTTCTCTTTCTCTTTCTCTCTCTCTCTTTCTCTTTCTCTTTCCTCTTCCCTTCGATGCCATTCGCTTGCCGCCATTAAAACAAGAGTCACGATCTCTCTTACTCGACTATACCTATTTCGGTCTCGTGAACGCTTATCGTTATCGTGAATTCGTAATATCCTTTAGGACAATATGCCTTTTCAACGTTCTATCCCTCTTCAAATTATACCGCTTTTTATATCATTGACCATTCATGAATTTACCATTCATTTTTTTCGATCTTGTTCTTCTTATTTTCTTTTTGCTTCTTCTTCTGTTGGTTTTTATCTTTTTTTTTTTTTTTTTTTTTTTTTATTCATTTTCTCTCTCGTCGAATCGGTTTAACAGGGCGCATTAGTAGAACACAATGTATGATCGTATTTGAATAATATTCAGAGAAACGTTCCTTAGATTTTATAATATTTGATAATAATTGGATAAGAGTTTATTACAGATTAGATCTTTTCTTTTTTTTTTTATCGCCCTTTCCCTCCCCTCTTCCACCCTTTAAATTGCACATAATGTTTGTTCTGCGAAACAAGTTCATTTTTTAATTTTCTTCTTTTTTTTCTTGTTTTTTTTTTTTTTTTTTTAAATTGTCGTTCAATCTAATCGTTATATTTATCTAATATGTTTCATAATAATGATTAGATAAAAAAGAATTTATTGTCACATACATACATACATACACATACATTTATAATTTTTTTTATGTATTTTGATATTATAATTACTTTTATATTAGAAGAACAATATTTTCTATATTTTTTAAATACTATAGAAATCTTTCCAAAAGTATATTCATTTCAATCAGTTAAATTTAATTTCATGATTTATTATTTCGTTGATAGGAAATACGAATGAATTTATTGTCCATAATTTTTATACACGTTAGATTGTATTTTTATTAAAAATAAAATAATGAAATCTCAGAAACAAATCATTTAACTTTTACATATATATATATATATATATATATATATATATAACTTTTCATTAAAAAAAAAAAAAGAATAATGTGTCATTTAAATCTGTTAATGAAACAATGATGAAAAATTAGTTATACTGTTGTCATTGATTTTAAATCGATGAACGAAAGAAAGAATTAAAAAGCTACAAATATCTTTACACAATAACTCATAATTGCATTTAAATAAATCGTACCTACAAAAAAAAAAAACTCATTGTTATATATTTATTTTTTATTCAAAAAAAAAAAAAAAAAAAAAAAAGAAAAAAAAGAGAAGAAAAAGGAAAAAAGAAAGAGAAGAAAAAAGAAAAAAAAAAAAAAGATAAAAAAGAAACATGTCTATTTAATTAAAGAAGAAAGAAAGAATGAAATCTTATGAATGCGTCGTTCGAGCTTGTTAACGTAAGGAATGATTAAAAACTGGTTATATTTTTGTCATTAATTTTGAATTGATGAACGAAAGAAAGGATTTGAAAAGTACAGATATTCTCTGAGCCACACGTGAGACACGTCGTCGAGATTCCATCGAGTTAATCCATGGAGAAAAATGTGATGCGCTGAAGAAAGCCTGTTCCTTCTTCTCACTGAAGAGAGTTACGAGGGTGCTGTCAATTCGAGAACCCTCGCACTTCATCTTGCAGGAAAGTGGGATTATCGATGGCGAGAAAAGGGCGTCGCTTGTTAGTGCGATACCCAAAGCTCCCTGAAAGCTTCTTCTTTTTCTTCTTCATTTTCCTCTTCCCAATCTTCTTCTTCTTCTTCTTCTTCTTTTTTTCTTTTTACCACTTCTTTTTTTTTCTTCTTCTTCTTTTTCTTTTCCATTTTCCTCTTCGACAAACGATTCCTGCGATTAACTAATTTCGATGTTTACCAAGGTCGCCTCCGATTTCACGTCATAATCCTTCAAAATACTTCAGAAAAATGTCAAACCCCGAATTCGGGGGGGGGGGGGAAAGAAAAAAAGAAAAAAGAAGAATGGAAATATATTCCAGCTGAAAACTTAAACAAATATTTAATCCTTATCTCATCGAGAATATATAAATTAGATCATTCTCGCGAATTTTCACGTTGTCGTAATCCTTCAAAGTATTTCAAAGATGTGTCGAACTAAGAGAAAAAAAAATAAATAATAATAATAATAATAATAATAATAAAGAAAAGGAAACAATGGTGGAAAAATAGAAAAAGTGTACCTTGTCCAAAAATTGCAAAAAAATATTTACCCTTATCAATCCAAAAATATTACATATATATAACTTCAATTAGATATTGCAAGTATTAACGAGCCATAACATATTTATTATGAAATAATTCTTTATTATTAAAAGATGATAAATTATTTACGAAAAAAAAGAAATATATATATATATATAATTATTAAAAAATAATAAACTATTTGTGAAAAGAAAGAACAAATTGATAAACATTGTTCGAAAAATAAACAAAAATATGATTGATATGATAATAATAAATCCATATGAAATGAACTCCAAAAATCAAAGTCCATATAAACGAGTATTATTCGAAATTGAAGAAAATCCAAAAGTAGATCCTCGTAATAAGATCTCTCTTTCTACTCTGATATAAAAATACAAACAAGATAGATCCCTTCCCGAATAAAATAAAGTATGGTGACAGTGTGAACGAGTGTAAAGCGTAGAGAAAAAGAAAGATAGAGAGAGAGAGAGAGAGAGAGAGAGAGAGAGAGAGAGAGAGCAAGAGAGAGGGAGAGAGAGAGAAAGAAAGAGAAAAAAGAGAGAGAGAGAAAAAGAGAAAGAGAGATAGAAAAAGAAAGAAAGAGATACAACTATTTTGGAAGAGCATGTGCCTAACGCCGTTGACAAAATGACGTGCCTTAGAGATCTTCGTCAGGGATCTTAATTGGAAACACTTGGTGTGTAAACGATCTGCCCTCGTTTCTACACTTCCGTACTTTCAAATTCCAAAGTTCTTTTCGACTCTGGGACAAAACGATAACGGGCTAAGATTTTCAAAGGGAATATTATTTATTGTCATTATAGAAAATAGAGAAGAAGAAGAAGAAGAAGAAGTAGAAGAAGTAGAAGAAAAAACAAATAAGAAAAAGAAGAAGTAAAAAAAAGAAGAGAGAGAGAGAGAGAGAGAGAGAGAGAGATAGAGAGATAGAGAAACAAAATTTTAGAAGAAGAAGAAGAAGAAAAAAGAACATAAAGTAGAAATTTCTTTAATCGTTTCTGATTTAAAGAGAATAAAGAAAAGAACAATCCGTATCTGACAATTTTGAGAAAGGCGGAAGATATAGCATTGACATTTCCAAAGTATCTTGTCCCTCTTTTTACCATTCATCCTATCCCTCGGTGCTTTCTCGAAGGGAGCCACGGAGGCATAATGTGAAACGTTCGCTAAAATAAAAGATAGAAAAAGTTACATGAGAAAGAGAGGAAGACAGAGAAAGAAAGAAAGAAAGAAAGAAAGAAAGAAAGAAAGAAAGAAAGAAAGAAAGAAAGAAGGAAAGAAGGAAAGAATGAGTAAGAGATATATATATATATATAGAGAGAGAGAGAGAGAGAGAGAGGAAGATAGAGAGAAAGAAAGAGAAAACGTGCACGACGAAACGGCTACAAAATGGCTGTAGGCAGCCGAGTGGGCGTACATAATGGAGGCTTCCAGGTTGGTTATATAGTATATACGGGCACATCGCGAGCATAGGGAGAGCAGTAGGTCTCTCTCCGTAGGAGAGCGAGAGCGAGTGAGTTTATTGATTGGCTTCCTCCCAGGGTTGGCTCGCCCGTTCGCCAGGCCTCTCTCTCTCTCTCTCTTTCTCTCTGTTACTCACTCAGTTACTCACTTACTCTCTCTCTCTCTCACTCTCTCTCTCTCTCTCTCTCTCTATACTCCCTTTCTACTGCGCTCCCACCCATCTTCCACCTCCACCTTTCTGTCCTCTCTTTCTCTCTCTCACTCTCTCTCTCTCTCTCTCTCTTTACTCACCCACCTTCGTACCCTTGCTACTACGAAGCAGCTCCCACAGGTGCTTTACTTGCTTTGCTTAGCAACCCTCGTGTCCACACGAACCAACCCACACGTACCCCCGTATTACGCGCACAGGCTTTCCTACACTCGAGACACTACTCGTTCACCAGGTATCTATAACGTCTCGTGCACGGGAACACAGGGTAGACTTTGTTATATACCGAAAGTAAAGAGAGAGAGAGAAAGAGAGAAAGAGAGAGAGAGAGAGAGAGAGAGAGAGAGAGAGAAAGGAACTCCTGGAGTAGGCATTGTTTATCGTAGAAGCCACCCTCTCTCGCTCTCAAACCCTCTCTCTCTCTCTCTCTCTCTCTCTCTCTCTCTCTCTCTCTCTCTCTCTACTCTCTTCACTCGGAGAGGTCCGGAGCCTCTATTAATTTACTTGCGTAATAATACTACGACCCTTTCTCCTCTTCCTCTTACTCTTCCTCATCCTCATCCTCATCCTCATCCTCCTCCACCTCCTTCTCATCCTTCTCATACCATTTCCTCCTCAGTCACTCCACTCCCTCGATACGGTCTACGGTCTACTGCTCGTCACTTTGAAATGTCGCCGAGCTGTCTATTGTTCTACTGTCGGCATTCAAACTCCGCGGATTCAATGAAAATCATACATGTGGTGCCGACCCTCCATACGTACCACCCACTCACTCTCACACCCACACTAACCCGCCTCCCTCCCCTTCCCACCCAGTATCTCCCATACACATCTCAACCTCCCCATTTTCAACCTCCCCTGTCTTCCCACTACGCCCATAACCACCGAAAAAAAGGGCTCAGGCTCGATTACAAATCATTTTCCTCCCATTTTCCTTTTATTTCCATCTTCATTTCTTTTCTTTTCTTTTCTTTTCTTCCTATTTTTTCTTTTCTTTTTCCTTTACCTTTTTCATACTCGTTTTCAAACGACGTATTTTATATATTGTCACGGGCTAAACTATTCGTTCAATCTTCCCGTTCGAATCGTCGTCGATGTTTTATCAAATAGAAACGAACGAAGTGATTGCATTTGTCGTATCAATTGACATTGGTGATTAGAAAACGTTTAGATATTAAAATACAAAGTACAAATTTTGTAATGGATTTAAAATAAATTATAATATTTTCTTCTTACGTTCTTATATTAACGATAGAAAGATTATTAATAATAATGATTTTATATTCTATTAGATATATTTGAGATTAGAATTTGTTTAGATATTGACGAATGGATTTAATTGAAAATTTCAAAAATACAATTCACGTACATTATTTCTAATTCAATTCGTTTAGGTTTAAACAATATTTATAATAAAATATCAATAAAACGAAATATAAATTATTTATACCGATAATGATATATATATATATATATATATATATTTTAAATAATATTTATACTCGTTGATCAATAATAATATTAATTAACTATAGAAATGTATTAATTGTAGATATTATATCTTAAAGATTAATGATTTAGAATTGAAATGAATTTGATAGATTTATAATAAAGACAATCGTCAGATGAAAATCGAAGCTGTGGAAAATAAGGAAACTATCTACTATCCGACACGCCTATTTAATAAAAACGCCATTCTTCATAGGGATCCCTTATGGCCCTTCTTTCGACACACACACCCTCTCTCTCTCTCTCTCTCTCTTCGATTTAGCCGTTAGCGTAGAATGAAACCTCTTCGTCTCTTTCTTTTTTTTTCCACCCTCGCCTCGTCATTCTTCTGCACCCTCCTTGGACTCGGAACGACCGTTCACGTAGTACGAACGCATACGCGTGTACGTGCGTGTGTGCGCGTGCACGCGCGCGTGTGTTTGTGTGTGTGTGCAAAGCTTTGAATAAAAAATCACCGCAGAGTCCTATCGTTTCATATCGATTTAAAGACGATAGATCGGCGTAGATTCTATACTACGAATATATTAAATATTAATAAATTAATTACATTCATAGTTATATAATAAAAATATACAATCGTATTTCGCGATATTTTATATGGATATTTTTTGACGAATATAGAAATTCATTTTTTCTTTTCTTTTTTTTTTTTTTTGGAATCCAAACCATTTCCATTGTTATGAGCGAATTTAAAAATCGATTATTACTTTTTCCTGACTTTTCTCGGACTAATATTTTTTTTCTTTCTTCTTTCTTGTTTCTTTTTTTTTTTTGCTTTTTTTTTTTCTTTTCTTTCACAAATCCTAAAAAAACCGTAGGGGAGGTTTGGCTCGTGACGTTGCCAAGGGCTAACCATAAGCCTTAAAAAATCGCGAAAAAGTATAATTGGTTTTTAAAATCACCGTAGATACTTTTTTGACCGGTCTAATAATAATTATAACGTGTAATAACAATGCTTTGATATTATAATTGTATTTAAAATGATTTAGCGAGGACAATGATTATTTTCAATTGATTGCAGTTAAATTGACGTCATTTTAGGATCGGCCAGGTTTAATGAATATCTATAAATACATTTGTTGAGAACAAACGTAATTGATCCATGTGAATTCATTGGAATATCTTATTGTTGTTTGATATTTTTACTCGTATAAAGATAGAAACGACAAGAATTAAAAGGGATTGGCCCGGCGATATTATCTTCTCTCGTTCGATATCAATTGCAATTGACTTTCCTTAGAAATATCGAAGATTAATATATCATTCTATCATTCTGAAAAGGCCTTGTTATCACCGAGTTTCTCTTCATTGTCCGATAAGAATGGTTGATATTATTTTGAGATACGATAATAAAATGAATTCTTGTTATTATCAAATTGTCATACCCTAATAACAGGATTATAAGGTTCAAGAAAAGTAATATGACATCTTTATTGTAACAAATATAATGGCCCTCTTTTAGATCCATTTAATATACCTCATTATTACTTTTGGATTATATAAAAAGACAAGTGGTTGTTAAATGATTCGTCTTTAATTTTATCCGCGACACGATATTTCTTATTATTTGAAAATACTCGTTAAGTCAGTAATAATCATTATTATTTCATAATTTAAAATGTTCATGATCATGGTAATTCAATGATAAATATTATATATATATATATATATATATATATATATATATATTTATTTATTGGAACAAACAAAATGATTATTTATATTGATCCTTCGATATATCTTATTGTTTCTCATTGTAGAAAAAAAACATGATAAATAAATATATCTAAAATATTATTGCTTTAATAACAATAATTATACTGAATAAAATAATTTTCAAATCGATTGAATACAACGATATCTTTATTTGGATCAATTAATGATTATATACACTCATTAACATAATTTACGAATGAATAAAAGTGACGTCTTTATTAATTCAACTTTAAGGAATATTTTAAGTAATTATATTGAACAACATAATTTACGAATTTAATAAACATAATTTAATATATTTATTGAATCGATTTTAATGGATATATTTCAAGTAATTGTAACCGATTAATATAATCTTCGGATCAAATGAACACAATGACATCTTTATTTGAACAATCGTAATGGAAACATTTCAAATAATTATATCGAATAACAATGAATAAATATCGTAAAATCTTTACGGATTCAAATCTGACGGATACATTTCAAATAATTACAACCGGTTGACATAATTATCGAATCAAACAAATCCCATAACAATTTTTATTGAACTAACCATAACGGATACGCTATTAGATACTTCGATACTTTTAATTCTTAATTATCGTCATATAGATGATGACAAGAATAAGAATAAGAATAAGAATAAAAATAAGCAGAAGAAGTAGAAAAAATAGAAGAAGTAAAAGTAATGAATAACCGCAATGAACATATTTCAAATAATTATACTGAATAACAACGAATAAATACCGTAAAATCCTTAAGGATTCAAATCGAAATAATTAAAACTGTTTGACATAATTATCGAATCGAGCAAAACCTCATAACGATCTCCATTGAACCAACCGTAACGAATACGCTATCCGTTACGGTTGGTTAATGTATCCTTCGATACATATAATTCTTACTTAATTGTCATATGGATAATAACAAGAATAAGAATAAAAATAAGAATAAGAATAAGTAGAAGAAATAGAAGTAGAAGAAGTAGAAGTAGAGAGAAAGGAGAGAGAATTGGTGGTAACCGGAGGCTGTAGAGGTTGGTTAGTAGGGGGTAGTCGGTTGGTCGGTAGATTGGTAGGTAGGAAACGTTTGCACATCCGGGCCCGGGCGTAACTATTGAAGCTATACACACGGTCGGTCTCTCTCTCTCTCTCCGTCTCTCTCTGTCTCTCTCTCTCTCTACGAGCTCGGAGGACGTAATTACGCGCGTTCTGCCAATATTGGTTAACCTTTCGAGGTTGACGCCGCGATATGCAAAGCCCCTAATGAGTCGCTCGAGTGGCCCCGGTGTCTAGTATTATGCGTTCCTCCTTTAAACCTCCTCTCTCCTCTCTCTCTCTCTCTCTCTCGTTCCCTTACCCCTCCCCCGCTTCATCTACCACCCTCTTTCCCATCCCTACTCCTATACCTCAACCCCTTCCTTCCACCTCCTACCCGTTTGCTTCACATCGTTATTACCTACTACCGTACCGTACCGTACCGTACCGTATTCGACGATCCTCGTTCTCCCATTCCCCTCCTCATACCACCCCCTCTATTTCCTACCCCCTTTTACCTTACTGTACAACCCGTATTACAGGACTCTCGTATCGTCCAACGTTCTCGCGAACACCAAGCGTGCTTCGAAATTCACTCTCACATTTTCTCTCTCTCTCTCTCTCTCTCTCTCTCTTTCCCTTTATCTCTATCTATCTCTATCTCTCTTTATCTTTTTCTCTTTCTCTCTCTTTCTCTCTCGATACTCTGCAGAACTAGAATCTCCATACCTTAGGGATTTAATTAAATTCCGCGACAAATACTACATGGTATGACCTCGGAAAGACTCTTCCTTTGGCTTTTAGGATTTCCTAGCAACCCCTAACTAAAAGGTTCCTTATATAAGGAGGAGACCGTGTAAGGTCGAAGGTCTAAGATTTATGTCTAGAAGAATAATCTTGGTTTATGTTGGGGAAACTCTATGAGAAATGTCGTTAGACCTTGAAAGTCAAGAAGATAAAATTTATGCTTTTTTTTTTCTTCTTTCTCTCTCCCTCTCTCTCTCTCTCTCTCTCTCTCTCTGTCTATCTCTTCCTTTTTATTATATCTTTTCCGGAAAGAAAAAAGAGACACAGATAGACAGACAGAGTAAGAGAAAGAGAGAGAGAGAGAGAGAGAGAGAGAGAACGAGAGAGAAAAAGAAATAGAGAAATGACAATAACATGTTGCTGAGTTTTGCAATTTTCTATCGTCAATAAATAGTTTCCAATTCGATGTTCTTTCACTCGTCTGCATTGCACCTCTCTCTCTCTCTCTCTCTCTCTCTCTCTCTCTCTCTCTCACCATTCATTCGTTCGTTCATTCGTTCGTTCATTCGTTCGTTCGTTTGCTCGTTCTCGCATATGCGAGGCAATCGTGTCGATATATCCGAGCGATTCTCTCTCCGCACGCAACGGTAACACTTAGTATGTAAATGGCGCTGAGAGTCGTTCTCTCTCTCTCTCTCTCTCTCTCTCCCTCTCTCTCTCTCTCTCTTTCTCTTTCTGTGTGTATGTGCGCGTACGTTTGTATATGTGTGTGGATAATTGCACGACGACGTCACGAGGGCCACGTGGGAGGCAGTCGAAATTGCGCATAGCAATGAAGGCTCTCTCGTTCGTAGATTGCATCTACGAACGTTGAACAATGTCGTATTTTTTGGGAGCCCAGAAATGGCCGCTTATTTCGAATGAAAGAGAGAAAAAACGAGATAGATAGATAGATAAAGAGAGAGAGGGAGAGAGAGAGAGAGATGAATAGACAGAATACGCTTCGAATATCGAATTCGAACAATTTTACGATTGAAATATTTTTAAGTGACGTTCTATTCCTTTTTATTTTTTGTAATTTGATTTTAAATTCCCAATTAAATAATTTAAATTTAATTAAATACGAATTGGTCATTGGATGAGGGTGCACGGTAAAGTTTATCGAACAACGATCGTTTAAATTCTCTCTCTCTCTCTCTCTCTCTCTCTCTCTCTCTCTTATTTTTAATTTTTTCTCTTTTTTATTTATTTATTTATTTATTTTTTTTTTTTTATAATAAATTTCATACGACTTTTTAACACGATATACTTACATTAGTCGATTATATTCTTAAATCGAGAACAATGATAAGCACGAATTATCTGTTTAATGTATCTTGGATATAGTTAACAATTCTTTTGAAAGTAAAATAAAATAATAATAATAATAATAATAATAATAATAATAATAATGATAATAGAAAAAAGGAGGGAATTGTTAGGATCATACTTTCGAGTACGGACAATCGAATCGAAGATGACACCACTGACGTATGATACGTACGTAACAATCGAATTAACGATTGACGTGACGATAGACAAATGTTCATGTAGATTTAACGATAGGATTTCTTTCGATTACGTGTCTCTATTGTTATTTGTTATCGACAAAAGCATAAGGGGGAAAAAAAAGAAAAAAAAGAAATAAAGAAGAAGAAAAATTTTATTCGTTCGATTTAATGCATTGGAATATTATTTTATTAATACATCGTCGTCATACATGGTTACTTATTTGTTTACTTATATATCTCTCTGTTGTATTTTTTTTTTCTTTTTTTTTTTTTTTTTAATACGGACTAGATATACAAAGAAAATATAATAAATTCGTACCAATGACTATTTGTCAATTATCAAATATGACAGTGTCACTTACGTTACGTTTGTTATTTCCTATTTGTAAATTAATATAAGTACTTGTATCAATTACATGATAATTTTTGTTTACTTTTCAATTTTTCTAATGTCCTAATGTCAATTAACCTGTTAAATATTATTTCATATGATCTTTTACATTGTTACACATCTACGCGTTAATGTCAGTAATTTTTTTTTTTTTCTTTTTTTTTTGCAAAAACCTATACACAAATCGAACGAAAAATTTCTTGTTTCCAAATATTTTACTTCATTTTATTTTTCACCATTACACGTGATCATTTTAACGCGTGAATTTGAAATTTTTTTGGCAGAGATCAATCGAAAATCTTCAAATGATTTTTAAGGATCTAATCGCATTTATTCATAACTCATTAGTCCTATAGATTAGGATTGTAATTTTGTAGTATGAAATGGAGATTGGCTTGAAAAGTTTCGAACAAAAAAAAAGAACGATTCATCTTTAAAATTATCATGAAAAAAATTTTTGAATACTTTTTATATATGATCTTTAACAAAAACATTTCATAGATTGAAACTATAGGATAATTTATTGTCACACTTTATTCATCATACTTAATTATTATTAAAAACAATGTTTACAATTAATTAATTTGTTATAAAATTGAGATCCGATCGTCGTCGATGCTAATTAAGTCATTCATTAATCAAAATTCCGACGTTTATATAATTCGATAGAGATCGACATTTTTTGTTTATATTTAATTGCGAGTAAAAAAGAAAAAAAAGAAAAATATATATATATCATACGATATCTTATCGTCACATTTTACACGGGAGATTATTATTATTACAAGAGGAAAAAGAAAAAAAAAATAAATAAAAAAAAATAACCAAACAAATATCAATTAAATCAATTATTATAAAAATATAAAGGATCCTTATTGAACTTAATTTAAACGATGCCGATATTAATTCGACAAAAATCGAAATAAATGAAAATACACTATAATAACTACATACATAGATGAAATTCTCGTTATGAACGAAGTTCATAAATATTTTCAAATAACATCCACATAAAATCAAATATAACAGTTTCGCGTATGACCAAATCTCGATTAAATTTCAAAATATCGAAGCTTCGTCGTCATAGTCGTCATGGTCGTCATGGTCGTCATGATCGTCATGGTCGTCATGGTCGTCATGGTCGTCATGGTCGTCATGATCGTCATGGTCGTCATGATCGTCATGGTCGTCATGATCGTCATGGTCGTCATAGTCGTCGTCGTCGTATATATTTCGTGCGTACTCCGTCGCACTTCGCCGTTCAAACAAGAAGGATGATCGAAGGCAGAAAGTCGGTGTGGTTTTATTATTCTACGCGAAAGGTTTTCGTATCCTTAGCCAAACGTTTGTATCTTTATCTTATCCACCCTCTGTTATTCCAAGATCTCTGTCACCCTTCGTGCAAACAGTGGACGCGATTTTCAAGGAAAAAAAAAAAAAAAAAAAAAAGAAAAAAAAAAGAAAAAGGAAGAAGAATAGAAAAAAGAAAAAAAAAGAACAGAACGTAACATCCAACAGGGAATGGAACAGGAAAGTAGAGAGAAAATCGTCGAGACGAATGATCCTGTTCTTTTTCATTCTTTCTTTTATTCTTTCTTTCGTTGGACAGAATGACTAGAGAAAAATCGATCAATCGAAAGAAAGAGAGAAAGAGAGAAAGAGAAAAAGAGAGAAAACGATTAGATACGTTAGGAGTCTTTTTCTTTCAATGTTTCTAGCGAGATCGGTGAAGAGTAAAAGAGGAAATATAACTCTAGCGATCGTGGATAAATGGAGGAAGGGGACGAAGAGGAAGAAAAAAAATTGAAGAAGAAAGAAGAGAGAGAGAGAGAAAGAGAGAGAGAGAGAGAGAGAGGGTAGGAGATTTTATTGGCATGGAAGTAGAACTACTATCGGTGGCCGCCTTTCCCTTGTCCTGGGGAGTTTAATAGAGGGTGAAACGCACACTTCAGCTTTCGAAATCTTACGAACAATTTCTTCTCGAGAGTTTTCACATTCATTCCCTATCAATCTTCCATCGAAATAAAATCGTCATTCTTCGATTGACTAAAAAGAGTATTTCTAATGAAAAGAAAAAAAAAAAAAAAATAATAATAAGAAGAAGAAATGAAATAAAATAAAAAGGGTTCTCAATTGAGATTTAATCAGACCTTTTCTTTCTTTCTTTTTTTTCTTTCTTTGTTTCAATTATCGCATCACGGCTGATAAGAAAACCCGATTATAAATTTAAGATAATCTTTCGTAAATAAATTTGAGAATATCGTTGTTTGATATCATCAATATCGATTAAAAAAATGTCATGTCGTTCTTTGATCGACTTGAAAGGATTCTTAAAAAAAAAAAAAAAAAAAAAGAAAAAACAAAAAAGAAGAAAAAATAAAAAGAGAAAATTTTCCATTCATTTCGTCAGTATTTTTTTTATTAATATAATTACAAAATATTTTGTGAAATAAATAATCATTAAATACTATAATTGACGATTGATCATTATAATAGATGAATACTTCGATAGGTATTTTGTAATAAAATACAACTACGTAATATAAACGATAGCTTTGTATATAATTAATAATTAATTTGTCAAGATTTCTAAATTTATATTATATATCATTTAATTATATTTTTATTTTATTATATAATATATAATAATCTACAGAATTATATTTATTATATTTATATTATATTACATCTTCTATTATATTTATATTTATATCATACAATATTACATTTATCTGTAAAATTATAATTATTATTTATTACATTATATTTGTTATAAATAATTTCAAATATTTTAATTGATAACACTGATAGGTCTTTTTCTTTCTTGCATTAATCGTCGAAATACTGACCATTTATATATTACGTATATAATTATAAAAATAAAAAAAATACTAATCATTTATTCAGATAAAAAGAATCAAAAAAAAAAACAAAAGAAGAAAAAAGAAAAAGAAACAACGAAACAATGAAATTTCACTTTCGTTAATTGACTTTTTTCTGATCACATATTTCGAGAAACTCTATGATAGACATCACATTACATTGATCTGACATCAATATCAATATCGTTACAAATGAAATCGTCGTTTTCTTTTTTTTTTTTGACGATTGAAGAAATTCTAAAAAAAAAAAAAAAAAGAAAAACAAAAGAGAAAAGAAAACTAAAGAAGAAAAGAATTAAAGGACATCATTGAATTAAATCCAACATTCCTCTTTATTATTTTCTATCGATCAGATGCTACGATCAAATTGACAAATTTTCAAGATTCATTCGAAATAATACAAATTTTGGAAAAAAACTTCATTCCTCGTTTGGATTTATTTTCGATAAATAAATATTATTTCGATATATATATATATATATATATATGTGTGTGTACATGAAAAACGATACAATGATCAAACGTTTAGCTTTGGATTTAAGACATGAGAGAGAGAGAGAGAGAGAGAGAGAGCAGTACGGGAAGAAGAAAGATCTCATCGGGACATTTGTTACAGTCGACCCAGTTGGGGATCGGGCCCGATAAGAGGTGGGGAGACTGAGCGGGTGGAGAGTTAGGATGGAATAGGGGGTGGGTGAGGGAATGAGAAGAAGAAGGTTTGGGAAGAAGAAGAATCATAAAGAGTAGCGAAGAGAAAAGGTGGTAGTAGTAGTTTTCGTAGTAGAAAGAGAAGAGTAACATCTCCATTTGAATATAAGAAAGCGTGCCTCTCGTAAAAGAATCCTCTCTCTCTCTCTCACACACACTCTCTCTATCTATCTATCTCATTCTCTCTCTCTCTCTCTCTCTCTCTCTCTCTCTCTCTCTCTCTCTCTGTCTCTCTTTCGTTTTGGTAAAGCAGAGTTTGGAGAGTGTCTTCGTGGAAAGCATAACTGTTTTCAGAGGAGAGATTTCGAAGGTTGATAAGAAGAAGAAGAAGAAGGAGAAGAAGAAGGGGGGGGATGGGTATTCGAGTCCATACACTTAATAGATATACACGTGTAAATGTATATACGTATATATATATATACATACGTACAATACGTACGTACTTATATATGTATGTACATATGAATATATATATAAGTGTATTCATCTACATGGATAGGAATATAGATTATATATATATATATATATATATATATATATATATATATATATATATATATATATATATATGTATGTATGTATGTATGTATACATGTAGGTATGGATGTATAATTTTTATTCGTAATTTCGTGGACTCCTCATCTCCTTTCCTTCTTTCTATATTGTTTCCTTTTATTTATTTATTGTCTTTTTTTTATTTGTTTTGTTTTTTCTATTTTTTTCTTCCTATCCTTTTTTCAACATTCATTCTACGTTACGAGAGCTTCGTTACGGTACGAGCCCAAAATATCGTTTTTCGGGTTTTTGCCGACGTGTTTCTCACCGTAATACCACTACTATCATATAACACATGCAACCGGCCGTTCGTTTCACGAGCACGATAGATCGTCGATAGGTATTTTAGCCCTTAGTATATAATGGTTGCGATACATACATATGTATATATATATATATATATATATATATATATATATATATAGCTCTCTGTAACACACTCGCATCGCTTCCTCATGGGGGTTGGATAGTGAACTCGAGAGAGAGAGAGAGAGAGAGAGAGAGAGAGAGTAAGTGAGTGGGTGGGTGAGAGTAAGAGGGATGAGGTGAAGGAAGAGGAGGAGATCGATCGAATCGCCATTATGGCGAGCGCGTGAGCGAGCGCCGAGGGTGCTCGATGGAATCACGCCACCGTTGGGGGTTTATTCTCCGTATATATTTACCAGAGTATCAGCCTCGACCTCCTCAACCTCCTCTTATACCCTACCAACCTCCCACCCCTCGATAGGATGTCCTATCTCTCTCTTTCTCTCTCTCTCTCTCTCTCTCTCTCTTTCTCTCTTTCTCTCTTGAAAAGGGTCCGTCGAGTCGTGCGATGCCCGAGGGGAGAGGCTAACGCGTCTAGGAAAAGCCTACGGAATTTCACCGTCAAAATCTGCGGGGAATTCGCACCCCTCCAAAGTTACGCCACTTTTCCGCAACCTCCTCTTTCATCTATTGGATGTGTATGGGCACGTTTTTTTCTTCTCTTTTCTTTTTTTTTTTTTTTTTTCTTTGTATTAATAGAAAGAAAGTTATTGATATATATATATATATATATATATATATATATATATATATATATATTGTTTTTAGATTATTATTATTATTGAAAGATGGTGATTGTTTTTATTTTTATTATCTTTTCTTTTTATACGTATTTTTCATATTATCTATTCCATAGGACAAATATATATATATATATATATGTTCGTTATTACGTTATGGTATTTGTAAGATTTATATTATTTTTATTTTTGTGATTATTATTTTGTTTCTTTCATTTTTTATCCTAAAGAAAATTTTATATATACATATATATATATTATTACTTTATTATAATTTTAAGATTGTCATCATTATTATTTCCATTTTTTAAATTCAATTTTCTCATTTAATATAATATTTTCCTTATAGGAAACAAGTATACATACGTGTAGCATTGAATTATTATTTCTATTATTATTATTATTATTATTGTTATTTTCGATCTTCCAATAATATTCTTAATCTTAAATAAAAGAAAAAAAAAACAAGACGAAGAATAAACAAATGTATATATTATTACATTATTATTATTGACATATTTTTCCCTTAATATTCTCGATCTTTAAAAGAAAAATAACATTTATACACATAGACACACGCATAATCACACACACACACACATATTGCATACGCATGTATGGTAGTGTACATATATTTATATAGTACACTACATTATCATAACTATTTATATTTTTCGACCTTACATTCCTGATCGTAAAAGAAGGATAAAATATATTTACAGATATGGTGCGGGTTACGATCTTGCAGCACGACGAAAGAACGCTACGAGGGAATCGACGGCGACCTTGAAAGCTTGGCTGAATGAGCACAAAAAAAATCCTTACCCGACTAAGGGCGAAAAAATAATGCTGGCTATTATTACAAAAATGACATTGACGCAAGTATCAACATGGTTTGCGAATGCACGAAGACGTTTGAAGAAAGAAAATAAAATGACATGGGAACCGAAAAATAAGACCGACGACGATGATGACGCGGTACTTACGGATTCGGAAGATAACAAGGAAAAGGATGATCTTGCGAATGATAATCGTGGTGACAGGGTCGGCGAGGACGCGAGGAGAGGTCTCGACGATAACGGTAAGACAACCTATTAATATTTTATTTTATGAATATGAATACTTTAATAACCGCCATATTTGAATTATACGAGATAATGAATTTCATGGAAGAAGCTTTTGATTTTTTTCTCTCGATACCTCGATCGATCCGTCGAAACATTGAAATTGTTATTCTCAAGATCGTATCCATCGATACGAACGATTAATCCAAGGTTGAATCGAGAAATAGTCCATGAATCATTTTCTCGTATACTCGCGTATACGTACACTATACCGTACACTATGATTAACCGAGATGTTTCAATACGTTTTTCCCCCATTAATAGTCAATCGAACGCGATTAATTGTGCGATTATAATAGACAACATTGACGTTTCATAATTGATTACGAATTATATAAGATGGACCTATGAAGAATTTCTAAGCTCGTAATTATTACAATCTGGTCGAAAAAAGAATAGAAATTAATTTCCAAAAAAAAGATCACGGAAAATAAAAAGAAAAGAGAGAGAGAGAGAGAGAAAGATAATCGATCGATTTAAAATCATCCATGAGTTTATGGACCACCCAGTATTTGAATATCGAAATATTATTTGATCCGTGTATCAAGTCAGATTTAATTGTACGAAATCATTAATCACGATTGAAGTTAAAATCAATCAACACGGTGAATCGGTTTAATCGAATGAATCGTTTTGAGAGAAAAAAAAAAAAATTAGGGTTGTTGGATATCATCGTTGAGAGGGATTTATCGGGATGGGGGGAGGGGGGTTTGATAGACGTAGACATTAGGTATATCAATGTCCGCCATAGTTGACGTAAAAAAGCTGACGAAAGAAAATGGATACACCATAGCCAAGGGATGATATTCCCATGGGTATTCGCAATTGTGCGATTAAATGAACGTTTCAGAGCGAGAGAAAGAGAGAGAGAGAGAGAGAGAGAGAGAGAGAGAGAGAGAGAGAGAAAGAAAGAGAATCAAAAATAGTTCGATTCTTTAAGATTCTTCAATCCCATGAGTTTCTAATTTCAAACAAAAACTCTCGTTTATCTTATACAACGATAAGAGAGAGAGAGAGAGAGAGAGAGAGAGAGAGAGAGAGAGAAGGAGAGCAAACATTGAGATGCAATGAATGACTTAATTAACTTGAACAACTTGAACGTGTTCGTTTAACATGATACGAAAATTCGACTTTTCGAAGATGAACTATCACTCGAATTCAACGTTTCGCGTGCGAGACTCGAAAGGACGACCGTTATATCATTTTGAATTAGCATTTCTTGAACGAGAAGTGAGAGAGAGAGAGAGAGAGAGAGAGAGAGAGAGAGAGAGAGAGAGAGAGCATTTCTCTTTACGAGGAGAACTCTAGCGATCTTTAGTTCAAGACGGAATGTCGGTAGCGTGTTTACCTCGCGTGACTAGTTTCCCTGATATCGAGTGCCCATCGGTCGACGTTTCAGATATTGCGCAAGCATCCATTCCGTTCCACAATGAACCAAACTGTACGACCTCACCCTACATGGATATAGACTCTGAGCGAGAAACTGTTCTCTCTCTCTCTCTCTCTCTCTCTCTCTCTCTCTCTCTCTCTCTGTCTCTGTCTCTCTCTCTCTGTCTCTGTCTTTCTCTTTTTATCTCTCTCTGTCTCTTTTTGAAGTAGATCGAGTACGAGATTCAAGAAGGAGCTTGAAGCTATATTCTGAATCTGTAAACGGGATCATTCTCTTCCTTAGATGGCAGAACGTCTCTTTCAAATCCCAGTGATACCTACGACTATTTCGAGTAAGGTACTTAGATACGATTGGAACGTTTCTATATATTCATAGACGCCGATCACTACTTCGATCAAAGTCCTTACCTTCTACCCAATTCCCTCCTCCCCCCCCCCGCACCTCCCTCCCACCGCTTCCCCACGCTCTTTTCTTTTTTTTTCCTCTTTTTTTTTTATCTTCCTTAATTCTTTTTTTCCCCCCTTTTTCCCCTTTTTAACCCCAACAGAGTACAGGCAATCGATCTATAGCCACGATCTGTCCATTTCGATTACTTAATTAGTTTTGAATATATATATATATATAGACCGTATAATTGGGGATAGTTAGGGCAAAAGGAAAAACGGGAAGCGAATGAGCAGGGGGAATGTCAGAGGAAGAAAGGGTTGGAGGGATAAAAAAAAAAAAAGAAAAAAGAGAAAAAAAAATCTTGTGATCGTAATCGCACGATCGCTAATTACAATGTCCAGTTAATTGCATAAGAAAGAAACCAGTGATAGCTATAAATTTTCTAATCCTAAACGGACTATAATCCGAGTCACGAAATGTTACAAATTCCATTCCATGACCCTTCTCTATTCCCTCGTGTGCTCGTTTACCTTTTTTCCTTTTCTTCTTCTTCTTCTTCCTTCTCTTTCTATTTCTAATTTCTTCTTACACGTACGACCTACTCCGACAAGAAAGAACCTTTACCCTCCTTCTAGTCTCTTCCTCTCTCTCTCTCTCTCTCTCTCTCTCTCTCTCTCTTTCTCTCTTTTATCTGGTACGCTATAAATCTCATCTCTCAGGGTCTAACATTGTTTGAGTATATATAGTCCCTCATTCTCATCCACATCCTCATCCTCATTCTCGGTGCCCCGCGAAAGCTTGTGTTGGGTTAGACGATTCGCGGGAGTCCAGTGTTGGAACAGGACGTGGCTCTCTATATCGTGGGGGCGGACATAATAGTTCACATGTGGGTAAACACAGTGACGGGTTGCGGGTTGCCGCGCAAAGAGATTAATGGCCTTCGGTTTGGTCATCCCCTCTCTCTCTCTCTCTCACTCTATTCCTCTCTACCCTATGGTGGAAGCGAACGGGCCGTGCGTTAACGTACTCCGGGTATCGTCGTCGTCCTCATCGTCCTTTACGTCCTCGTCCTCGTCCTCGTCCTCGTCGTCGTCGTCGTCGTCGTCGTCGTCGTCGTCGTCGTCGTCATCGTACGTAGAGGCTACGAGAGCCGCCGGCCTTTGCGCGTGAGCGCGTTAACATTCACATGCGAATACTGTACACGTATATTCACCTAAGCACCAGTCAGGCTCCGTTCCAGAGGAGATTCCGTTGGTGAAGTTTCGTTGTGTTGGTACGCGAGGGTGCGGCCAGGCTGAGTAGCCATCCATAGGAGCATATATGCTACGTGCCACAAGCTCTCTGTATCTATATGCTATATGTCTATATATAGTATATATGTAAGCTTCTATATATACCTTATATATATATATATATATATATATATATATATATATATGTGGATATACATGGGACAGGAGTGGTACGAGGTACGGTGATGTATCGGCGCCCGCGGCGAGACGAATGGTACGGACCCTCCTATGGCCACCATTACCCCACCGCACATTGGCCAATATCGGCTCTCCTGCTGTCCTTCTCTCTAACTCTCTCTATCTCTCTCTCTCTCTCTCTCTCTCTGTCTC
>NC_060966.1:3925819-3930819 GCF_910589235.1 Vespa crabro
TAGGTCCTTGCGTGCGTGTAACGCTTGGGAACACTATACTCGGACACACCTCAACCTGTCGCGTTAGTAACCGAACGAACGACTTCGGCGGCCGGTCCAGCTCTCTCTCTCTCTCTCTCTTTTTCTCTCTTTCTTTCTCTCTTTCTCTCTTCTCTCACGAACGAGATACCTTTCGAAGCGACGAAAGACGATCGGATTTGAAAACGTAAAGTGCATTCTCTCTCTTTCTCTCTCTCTCTCTCTTTCTCTCTCACTCTTTGTCTGTCTGTCTCTCTTTCGTTTTCTCTCTAGTTCTTATATTATTCCAAGTTTCTCCTCTTCCTTGACGTTTACTTCCAGTGTTCTTTTTTTTTCCTTTTTTTTGTCTTTCTTTTCTCTTTTCATCTTTTCTTCTTTTCTTCTTTTCTCTTTTTTCTTTTTTCTCCTCGTGAAATTTGTTTAGAATTTTTTTCAACGAGCCGCTGGTATGACGCGCGACTGGATCACCGATACTCGATCATTTTATAATAATCGATATGTTAATTAACAAACGGTATGATAACTCGTATCATAGTTTTCGACGTTCCTTCGTTCGAATATTTTTTCTTCTTCTTAATTCATCAATTTTTTTGTTAGTTTTTTTATTTTCGTTTCTTTTTTTTCAGAAAATTCGTTGTCGAATCTCTTTCGAGAATTATCACTTGACACGTACGAGCACGTAGAGTGACACGTACTCGATATTTTATAGTAATTAATTAATCATGGTTATACTCGGTTTTTGGTTTTTTTCTTTTTCTTTTCTTTTTCTCGTTAATGCTTTCTTACATTCGACTGTTTTCCATTAGAAAATTTCAGAAGAATTTTATTTTATTTTATTTTATTTTATTTTATTTTATTTTATTTTATTTTATTTTTATTGTTGTTTTTGTTATTTTGATAATTATCACGTTGAACGCTGATACTCTAATTAATTAATTAACCGAAAGTTATATTCATCCTTTACGACATTTCGTCATTTGAGGGTATTGTTTAGAAAATTTGATTAAAATATTAATTAACTAATCAGCTAAAAAGTATGTCCTCCTCGTTCCTGACATATTTACATAAGAGCTATTTTGTTTTAGAAAATAGTATTAGTACATTCACGAAAAATAATTACACTATACCATTCGACGTTCTTCAATTTTAATAATAATCAACTAATTATCTTTAAAGTACAATTTCTAATTTAACAAAAAAGTACGCTAATGAACTTTCTTGTATCTGTTATCTAATAGAAAAAAAAAAAAAAAAAAAAAAAAAAAAACAGAAAAAGAAAGAAAAAGGAATTACGAGAGACGTAATTTCGAATCATATAACTAATGGAAAAATTATTCGTTATTATTTCACGTTCAAGTTACGTATAAATGTATGGGGAAAAAAAAAAAAAAGAAAAAAATTTTCTTTCACCAATAATTTAATAAACAAAATTTATTTCATTTCGATCGAACGATTGAATGCGTCAGATATAGTGTAAATTTTTTGCGACGTTATCTTTTTCTCTTTTTTTTTTTTTTTTTTTTTTTTTTTTTTTTTTTTTTTTCAATGCGTCCGTATAATGGACACAAGTAAAGAAAGATATATGTTAGAATAATGTTAGAAAATTCGAAGAAAAATTGCTACGTTAAGAGAGAATCAAAATGATAGTTCCACTCGTTTTCCCTTACAAAACGATAGAAACGATATTCTCATCTCCAGGGTTTACTCATGTCGTTCGTCTTTTTCCCCAAACCTTTCCCGTGAAATCGCAGTAAAGTCAAGGCATCGGTACCGTTCCCTGAAGGGGTGGAGGGTGGGGGGGTGGGTATCCTATTCGATTCTATTCGATTTGATTCAATTCAATTCGAATAGACGACGAGTTAGAATAATGGGCTCTCTTTTTACCCCACCATCAAAAAAAAAAAAAAGAAGAAGAAAAAATAGAAATAAAATAAAATAAATAAAAAGTATAATAAATTTCTTTTCGAAGCATCATCCGAAAAAATCGGAACGTAAGTACGCTTACGGTGTTAAAAAGAAGAAAAGAAAAGAAACAATAACAAAAAAGAAAAGAAAGAAGAAATTTTCCTTAATCTTAATATCGAAGAAAAGAAGAAAAATAAACAACAACAAATCGATTAGTTATCAAAGATCGAGTTAAAAGAAAATGATATCGATATTCTTTGATATTATAAAATTTGTTTCTTTCAACATTATTTGACATTGCAAAATTGTTTTGATATTATTCGATATTAAAGAAATTTATTTAAATATTAATCGATATAATTATAAATTGATATTATAAAAATTATAACAAATGTTTTCTTCGTAACGTCGTCCAAAAAAAAAAAAAAAATCCATAACGAAAAGTCCTTTGGAAAAGAGATCTCTATCTTTGTCTGCCTGGATACTTAAAAGAAAAAAAAAAAAAAAAAAAAAAGAAAAAATATATATGAAACAAAAAACAAAAGAGAAAGAACAGAAAAACAGAAAAAGAAAGAAAAAGAAAAAAGAAATCAAAGAAAGAAAATCCAAAAGTGACCTTTCTATACGTGAAAATGTATACAATTCAAAAATACGTGGAAAATTTTCAAAGATAAAATAATTCGTTTTCGTTTGACGTTATACGAATGAAAGTGAACAAAGATACTATACCGACCTTGTCTCACCTTTCACATTAGAGATCTCGAGGGAAACGAGGTGACGACGAAGATTCGCCCTCGAATCTTTCGCTAAGAGATTCGGCTTCTGCAACGCAAAACTCGTCGTCCGTCGAACGGGTGGATATGTTGTTGCTTTCGTAGGATGGTAAAAGTCGTGAAAGAAAGAAAGAGAAAGAGAAAGAAAGAAAGAAAGAAAGAAAGAAAGAAAGAAAGAAAGAAAGAGAGGCATCCTTTCGGAGGGAGCCGGGTGTTAGCCGGTACTCCCTTATCTCGTGGCGATCTGATCCTAATTTATAGCCGCGTCCCAAATAAACTAGTTTTCGCTGTCGTCACCTCGCCTCTCCTCTTCTCCCGTCTCAGTATACCAATGCGGAGACCGTTGTTGGATCCTCGTGGCTTGGTCGCTTATAATGCCACTCTCGTCCTCTCTCTCTCTCTCTCTCTCTCTCTCTCTCTCTCTCTCTCTCTCTCGACCATCTTGATCTCTCATCCTTTTTTCTCCTGCCCCTTCGTTTTCCTCTCGTAGAAACGGACAGGTATACGAGAGCATAAGGACCAACTTGCTGGAGTAGAGTGCCTTTGGCAGCACCTACCAAGTAGAGACTATCTTCTTTCCTTCCTCTTCTTCTTCTTCTTTTTATTTTTATTCTTATTCTTCCTCTTCTTATTCCTCTCTTTCTCTTTCCTTCGATCGAAAAAATAAAAAGGGGAGAAAAAAAGGGGCAGCAGTAAAAAAAGAAGAAGAAGAAGAAGAAGAAGAAGAAGAAAAAGAATAAACACACCGTAGGACGTCCAGCCCCCTGTAATTGGCAATTAGCGCGAGGATATTTAATTGCCATTAGGGTGGACGGTGGGCTTCGAAACCTTCTTAACCTTAACCTAAACCCAAACTGTTTCGTCCTGACCCAAAGCAAAACTCGACACCTTACCTCTTACGATATTTACACGATCTACCTATGCATCTGCATAAAATTCGCGACCACCATAGAACCCACCATCGACCACCGACCACTACACCATCACCATCACCATCACCATCATCAACAACAACACAACACCATCACCATCATCATTATCAACATCGCCATCCTCCCTACTAATACTAACATACCAATATCATTCGGGAACTCTGTCCGTGTACTTCGAACGAAGGCGAGAGGATAGCCGATCTTTTTAACGGCTTTAAGATTCCGGGAGGATTCAGGTGTCTCCTTAATAAATCCTCCGAGACGTTGTCGCGATTCTTACCTCCCCTTTTCTCTATCACTCTTCCCTCTCTCTCTCTCTCTCTCTCTCTCTCTCTCTCTCTCTCTCTTTCTCTCTCTCAGCCTTCCGTTTCGTTCTCGGCAGTTCATCCGAAAAGACCTCGAAGAGAGAACCGTCGCGATGAAACGACGCGCGCGTTTCTGGAATTCTCAGCGTGTTTCATCGGTCCCAACCGACACGTTTAAAGCGTCGTCCTTCTTTGTCCTCGACCCCCATTTTTGCTCAAACGGAGGACTTTGCTCGCACGCGTGTTAACCGCCTTCGAGTTTATTACAACCACGGCGAAAGGATCGTGAGATCTCTTCGGTCACGAAAACGGTAGCCTGGATTTACGTTCCGCGACGGATCGCAAACTGGACGACGACTTTTCTACGGCTACCTGGGTAACCGGAGAATCTCGCATAAGTTCCCTGGGCCACCGTTTTGCATCCCGTCTGTCCGAAACGATTCCTCATTTACGTCGATCGTTGTTTCTTTTCTTTCTGTCTTTTTCTTTTTTTTCTTTTTTCTTTTTTTTTTGTTTTTTTTTTCGTTCGAGAGAAAGGAAAGACAAAAATAAAAGGAAAATTAAATATAGGAAAAATGATATATCGTATATCAAATACGTTTTTCTTATCCGCGTTATTTCGATTATTTTGAAAAAAGATCTATTATTATTATTATTATAACTTCAATGTTTTTATCGTTTCAAATATTCATTTCTTTTTTTTTTTTTTTTCTTTGTTTCTTTTTTTTTGTTTCCTTCAGAATCATTTTTAATCGAGATATCTCATATCGATTTTAGTCGAAGAAAATACAGAAGAAAATTTATTGTTAAAGTATTCATCGAAAAGTTTATGTTAATCCTTTTACAGATCATCTTCAATGTTTCTTTGAATTTTTAAGGAAATATCTATTAACGAATTTTTACAAGAGACTTATTTCCTTCTAAATTCATCCAAAAGTATGGATCTTCCATTAAGAGATATTTACTTTTCCATATTCATCGATTAATATATATATATATATATATATATATATATATATTTATATATATATATATATATATATATATATATATATATATAAAAATCA